>NW_027310144.1:0-95000 GCF_047496795.1 Chiloscyllium punctatum
CACACCCCTCACTGTAACACACTGATGTACCCCACACCCCTCTCTGTAACACACTGATATACCCCACACCCCTCACTGAGACACACTGATATACCCCACACCCCTCACTGTGACACAGTGATATACCCCACACCCCTCACTGTAACACAATGATATACCCCACACCCCTCACTGTAACACACTGATATATCCCACACCCCTCACTGTAACACACTGATATACCCCACACCCCTCACTGTAACACACTGATATACCCCACACCCCTCACTGTAACACACTGCTATACCCCCACACCCCTCACTGTAACACACTGATATATCCCCACACCCCTCACTGTAACACACTGATATACCCCAGCACCCCTCACTGTAACACACTGATATACCCCACGCCCCTCACTGTAACACACTGCTATACCCCACACCCCTCACTGTAACACACTGATATATCCCACACCCCTCACTGTAACACACTGATATACCCCGCACCCCTCACTGTAACACACTGATATACCCCACACCCCTCACTGTAACACACTGATATACCCCACACCCCTCACTGTAACACACTGATATACCCCACACCCCTCACTGTGACACCCTGATATACCCCACAACCCCTCACTGTAACACACTGATATACCCCACACCCCTCACTGTAACACACTGATATACCCCACACCCCTCACTGTGACACACTGATATACCCCCCACCCCTCACTGTAACACACTGATATATCCCACACCCCTCACTGTAACACACGGATATACCCCACACCCCTCACTGTAACACACTGATATACCCCACACCCCTCACTGAGACACACTGATATACCCCCCACCCCTCACTGTAACACACTGATATACCCCACACCCCTGACTGTAACACACTGATATACCCCACACCCCTCACTGTGACACACTGATATACCCCCCACCCCTCACTGTAACACACTGATATACCCCACACCCCTCACTGTAACACACTGATATACCCCACACCCCACACTGTAACACAATGATATACCCCACACCCCTCACTGTAACACACTGATATACCCCACACCCCTCACTGTAACACACTGATATACCCCACACCCATCACTGTAACACACTGATATACCCCACACCCCTCACTGAGACACACTGATATACCCCACACCCCTCACTGTAACACATTGATATAGCCCCACACCCCTCACTGTAACACACTGATATACCCCACACCCCTCACTGTAACACACTGATATATCCCCCACCTCTCACTGTAACGCACTGATATACCCCCCACCCCTCACTGTAACACACTGATATACCCCACACCCCTCACTGTAACACACTGATATACCCCACACCCATCACTGTAACACACTGATATACCCCCCACCTCTCACTGTAACGCACTGATATACCCCCCACCCCTCACTGTAACACACTGATATACCCCACACCCATCACTGTAACACACTGATATACCCCCCACTTCTCACTGTAACGCACTGATATACCCCACACCCATCACTGTAACACACTGATATACCCCACACCCCTCACTGTAACACACTGATATACCCCACACCCCTCACTGTAACACACTGATATACCCCCCACCTCTCACTGTAACGCACTGATATACCCCCCACCCCTCACTGTAACACACTGATATACCCCACACCCCTCACTGTAACACACTGATATACCCCACACCCCTCACTGTAACACACTGATATACCCCCACCCCTCACTGTAACACACTGATATACCCCACACCTCTCACTGTAACACACTGATATACCCACACCCCTCACTGTAACACACTGATATATCCCACACCCCTCACTGTAACACACTGATATACCCCACACCCCTCACTGTAACACACTGATATACCCGCACCTCTCACTGTAACACACTGATATACCCCACACCCCTCACTGTAACACACTGATATACCCCACACCCCTCACTGTAACACACTGATATACCCCACACCCCTCACTGTAACACACTGATATACCCACACCCCCTGTACCCCACAACCCCCTCACTGTAACACACTGATATACCCACACCCCTCACTGTAACACACTGATATACCCACCCCTCACTGAAACACACTGATATACCCCACACCCCTCACTGAGACACACTGATATACCCCCCCACCCCTCACTGTAACACACTGATATACCCCACACCCCTGACTGTAACACACTGATATACCCCACACCCCTCACTGTAACACACTGATATACCCCCCACCCCTCACTGTAACACACTGATATACCCCCCACCCCTCACTGTAACACACTGATATACCCCACACCTCTCACTGTAACACACTGATATACCCCACACCCCTCACTGTAACACACTGATGTACCCCACACCCCTCTCTGTAACACACTGATATACCCCACACCCCTCACTGAGACACACTGATATACCCCACACCCCTCACTGTGACACAGTGATATACCCCACACCCCTCACTGTAACACAATGATATACCCCACACCCCTCACTGTAACACACTGATATACCCCACACCCATCACTGTAACACACTGATATACCCCACACCCCTCACTGAGACACACTGATATACCCCACACCCCTCACTGTAACACATTGATATATCCCCCACCTCTCACTGTAACGCACTGATATACCCCCCACCCCCTCACTGTAACACACTGATATACCCCACACCCCTCACTGTAACACACTGATATACCCCACACCCATCACTGTAACACACTGATATACCCCCCACCTCTCACTGTAACGCACTGATATACCCCCCACCCCTCACTGTAACACACTGATATACCCCACACCCATCACTGTAACACACTGATATACCCCCCACCTCTCACTGTAACGCACTGATATACCCCACACCCATCACTGTAACACACTGATATACCCCACACCCCTCACTGTAACACACTGATATACCCCACACCCTTCACTGTAACACACTGATGTACCCCACCCCACCCCCACTGTAACACACTGATATACCCCACACCCCTCAATGTAACACCCTGATATACCCCCCACCCCTCACTGTAACACACTGATACACCCCACACCCCTCACTGTAACACACTGATATACCCCACACCCCTCACTGTAACACACTGATATACACCACACCCCCTCACTGTAACACACTGATATACCCCACACCCCTCACTGTAACACACTGATATATCCCACACCCCTCACTGTAACACACTGATCTCCCCCACACCCCTCACTGTAACACACTGATATACCCCACACCCCTCATTGTGACACACTGATATACCCCACACCCCTCACTGTAACACACTGATATACCCCACACCCCTCACTGTGACACACTGATATACCCCACACCCCTCACTGTGACACACTGATATACCCCCCACCTCTCACTGTAACACACTGATATACCCCACACCCCTCACTGTGACACACTGATATACCCCACACCCCTCACTGTAACACACTGATATACCCCACACCCCTCACTGTAACACACTGATATACCCCCCACCTCTCACTGTAACACACTGATATATCCCACACCCCTCACTGTGACACACTGATATACCCCACACCCCTCACTGTAACATACTGATATATCCCCACACCCCTCACTGTAACACACTGATATATCCCACACCCCTCACTGTAACACACTGATATACCCCACACCCCTCACTGTAACACACTGATATACCCCACACCCCTCACTGTAACACACTGATATACCCCACACCCCTCACTGTAACACACTGATATACCCCCCACCCCTCACTGTAACACCCTGATATACCCCACACCCCTCACTGTAACACACTGATATACCCCACACCCCTCACTGAAACACACTGATATACCCCACACCCCTCACTGTAACACACTGATATACCCCCCACCTCTCACTGTAACACACTGATATACCCCACACCCCTCACTGTAACACACTGATATATCCCACACCCCACACTGTAACACACTGATAAACCCCACACCCCTCACTGTAACACACTGATATATCCCACACCCCACACTGTAACACACTGATATACACCACACCCATCACTGTAACACACTGATATACCCCACACCCCTCATTGTAACACACTGATATATCCCACACCCCACACTGTAACACACTGATATATCCCACACCCCTCACTGTAACACACTGATATATCCCACACCCCTCACTGTAACACACTGATATACCCCACACCCCTCACTGTAACACACTGATATACCCCACACCCCTCACTGTAACACACTGATATACCCCACACCCCTCACTGTAACACACTGATATATCCCACACCCCTCACTGTAACACACTGATATACCCCCCACCTCTCACTGTAACACACTGATATACCCCACACCCCTCACTGTAACACCCTGATATACCCCACACCCCTCACTGTAACACACTGATATATCCCACACCCCTCACTGTAACACACTGATATATCCCACACCCCTCACTGTAACGCACTGATATACCCCACACCCATCACTGTAACACACTGATATACCCCACACCCCTCACTGTAACACACTGATATACCCCACACCCTTCACTGTAACACACTGATGTACCCCACCCCACCCCCACTGTAACACACTGATATACCCCACACCCCTCAATGTAACACCCTGATATACCCCCCACCCCTCACTGTAACACACTGATACACCCCACACCCCTCACTGTAACACACTGATATACCCCACACCCCTCACTGTAACACACTGATATACACCACACCCCTCACTGTAACACACTGATATACCCCACACCCCTCACTGTAACACACTGATATATCCCACACCCCTCACTGTAACACACTGATCTCCCCCACACCCCTCACTGTAACACACTGATATACCCCACACCCCTCATTGTGACACACTGATATACCCCACACCCCTCACTGTAACACACTGATATACCCCACACCCCTCACTGTGACACACTGATATACCCCACACCCCTCACTGTGACACACTGATATACCCCCCACCTCTCACTGTAACACACTGATATACCCCACACCCCTCACTGTGACACACTGATATACCCCACACCCCTCACTGTAACACACTGATATACCCCACACCCCTCACTGTAACACACTGATATACCCCCCACCTCTCACTGTAACACACTGATATATCCCACACCCCTCACTGTGACACACTGATATACCCCACACCCCTCACTGTAACATACTGATATATCCCCACACCCCTCACTGTAACACACTGATATATCCCACACCCCTCACTGTAACACACTGATATACCCCACACCCCTCACTGTAACACACTGATATACCCCACACCCCTCACTGTAACACACTGATATACCCCACACCCCTCACTGTAACACACTGATATACCCCCCACCCCTCACTGTAACACCCTGATATACCCCACACCCCTCACTGTAACACACTGATATACCCCACACCCCTCACTGAAACACACTGATATACCCCACACCCCTCACTGTAACACACTGATATACCCCCCACCTCTCACTGTAACACACTGATATACCCCACACCCCTCACTGTAACACACTGATATATCCCACACCCCACACTGTAACACACTGATAAACCCCACACCCCTCACTGTAACACACTGATATATCCCACACCCCACACTGTAACACACTGATATACACCACACCCATCACTGTAACACACTGATATACCCCACACCCCCTCATTGTAACACACTGATATATCCCACACCCCACACTGTAACACACTGATATATCCCACACCCCTCACTGTAACACACTGATATATCCCACACCCCTCACTGTAACACACTGATATACCCCACACCCCCTCACTGTAACACACTGATATACCCCACACCCCTCACTGTAACACACTGATATACCCCACACCCCTCACTGTAACACACTGATATATCCCACACCCCTCACTGTAACACACTGATATACCCCCCACCTCTCACTGTAACACACTGATATACCCCACACCCCTCACTGTAACACCCTGATATACCCCACACCCCTCACTGTAACACACTGATATATCCCACACCCCTCACTGTAACACACTGATATACCCCACACCCCTCACTGTAACACCCTGATATACCCCACACCCCTCACTGTAACACACTGATATACCCCCCACCTCTCACTGTAACACACTGATATACCCCACACCCCTCACTGTAACACACTGATATATCCCTCACCCCTCACTGTAACACACTGATATACCCCACACCCCTCACTGTAACACACTGATATACCCCACACCCCACACTGTAACACAATGATATACCCCACACCCCTCACTGTAACACACTGATATACCCCACACCCCTCACTGTAACACACTGATATACCCCACACCCATCACTGTAACACACTGATATACCCCACACCCCTCACTGAGACACACTGATATACCCCACACCCCTCACTGTAACACATTGATATACCCCACACCCCTCACTGTAACACACTGATATACCCCACACCCCTCACTGTAACACACTGATATATCCCCCACCTCTCACTGTAACGCACTGATATACCCCCCACCCCTCACTGTAACACACTGATATACCCCACACCCCTCACTGTAACACACTGATATACCCCACACCCATCACTGTAACACACTGATATACCCCCCACCTCTCACTGTAACGCACTGATATACCCCCCACCCCTCACTGTAACACACTGATATACCCCACACCCATCACTGTAACACACTGATATACCCCCCCACCTCTCACTGTAACGCACTGATATACCCCACACCCATCACTGTAACACACTGATATACCCCACACCCCTCACTGTAACACACTGATATACCCCACACCCCTCACTGTAACACACTGATATACCCCCCACCTCTCACTGTAACGCACTGATATACCCCCCACCCCTCACTGTAACACACTGATATACCCCACACCCCTCACTGTAACACACTGATATACCCCACACCCCTCACTAATACACACTGATATACCCCCCACCCCTCACTGTAACACACTGATATACCCCACACCTCTCACTGTAACACACTGATATACCCCACACCCCTCACTGTAACACACTGATATATCCCACACCCCTCACTGTAACACACTGATATACCCCACACCCCTCACTAATACACACTGATATACCCGCACCTCTCACTGTAACACACTGATATACCCCACACCCCTCACTGTAACACACTGATATACCCCACACCCCTCACTGTAACACACTGATATACCCCACACCCCTCACTGTAACACACTGATATACCCCACACCCCTCTCTGTAACACACTGATATACCCCACACCCATCACTGTAACACACTGATATAAGCCACACCCCTCACTGTAACACACTGATATACCCCACACCCCTCACTGAGACACACTGATATACCCCCCACCCCTCACTGTAACACACTGATATACCCCACACCCCTGACTGTAACACACTGATATACCCCACACCCCTCACTGTGACACACTGATATACCCCCCACCCCTCACTGTAACACACTGATATACCCCCCACCCCTCACTGTAACACACTGATATACCCCACACCTCTCACTGTAACACACTGATATACCCCACACCCCTCACTGTAACACACTGATGTACCCAACACCCCTCTCTGTAACACACTGATATACCCCACACCCCTCACTGAGACACACTGATATACCCCACACCCCTCACTGTGACACAGTGATATACCCCACACCCCTCACTGTAACACAATGATATACCCCACACCCCTCACTGTAACACACTGATATATCCCACACCCCTCACTGTAACACACTGATATACCCCACACCCCTCACTGTAACACCCTGATATACCCCACACCCCTCACTGTAACACACTGATATACCCCACACCCTTCACTGTAACACACTGATGTACCCCACCCCCCCCCCCACTGTAACACACTGATATACCCCACACCCCTCAATGTAACACCCTGATATACCCCACACCCCTCACTGTAACACCCTGATATACTCCACACCCCTCACTGTAACACACTGATATACCCCCCACCCCACACTGTAACACACTGAAATACCCCACACCCCTCACTGTAACACCCTGATATACTCCACACCCCTTACTGTAACACACTGATATACCCCACACCCCTCATTGTAAAACACTGATATACCCCACACCCCTCACTGTAACACACTGATATACCCCCCACCCCTCACTGTAACACACTGATATATCCCACACCCCTCACTGTAACACACTGATATACCCCACACCCCTCACTGTAACACACTGATATACCCCACACCCCTCACTGTAACACACTGCTATACCCCACACCCCTCACTGTAACACACTGATATATCCCACACCCCTCACTGTAAAACACTGATATACCCCGCACCCCTCACTGTAACACACTGATATACCCCACACCCCTCACTGTAACACACTGCTATACCCCACACCCCTCACTGTAACACACTGATATATCCCACACCCCTCACTGTAACACACTGATATACCCCGCACCCCTCACTGTAACACACTGATATACCCCACACCCCTCACTGTAACACACTGATATATCCCACACCCCACACTGTAACACACTGATATACCCCACACCCCTCACTGTAACACACTGATATACCCCACACCCCTCACTGTGACACCCTGATATACCCCACACCCCTCACTGTAACACACTGATATACCCCACACCCCTCACTGTAACACACTGATATACCCCACACCCCTCACTGTGACACACTGATATACCCCCCACCCCTCACTGTAACACACTGATATATCCCACACCCCTCACTGTAACACACGGATATACCCCACACCCCTCACTGTAACACACTGATATACCCCACACCCCTCACTGAGACACACTGATATACCCCCCACCCCTCACTGTAACACACTGATATACCCCACACCCCTCACTGTAACACACTGATATACCCCACACCCCTCACTGTGACACACTGATATACCCCCCACCCCTCACTGTAACACACTGATATACCCCACACCCCTCACTGTAACACACTGATATACCCCACACCCCACACTGTAACACAATGATATACCCCACACCCCTCACTGTAACACACTGATATACCCCACACCCCTCACTGTAACACACTGATATACCCCACACCCATCACTGTAACACACTGATATACCCCACACCCCTCACTGAGACACACTGATATACCCCACACCCCTCACTGTAACACATTGATATACCCCACACCCCTCACTGTAACACACTGATATACCCCACACCCCTCACTGTAACACACTGATATATCCCCCACCTCTCACTGTAACGCACTGATATACCCCCCACCCCTCACTGTAACACACTGATATACCCCACACCCCTCACTGTAACACACTGATATACCCCACACCCATCACTGTAACACACTGATATACCCCCCACCTCTCACTGTAACGCACTGATATACCCCCCACCCCTCACTGTAACACACTGATATACCCCACACCCATCACTGTAACACACTGATATACCCCCCACCTCTCACTGTAACGCACTGATATACCCCACACCCATCACTGTAACACCCTGATATACCCCACACCCCTCACTGTAACACACTGATATACCCCACACCCCTCACTGTAACACACTGATATACCCCACACCCCTCACTGTAACACACTGATATACCCCACACCCCTCACTGTAACACACTGATATACCCCCCACCCCTCACTGTAACACACTGATATACCCCACACCTCTCACTGTAACACACTGATATACCCCACACCCCTCACTGTAACACACTGATATATCCCACACCCCTCACTGTAACACACTGATATACCCCACACCCCTCACTGTAACACACTGATATACCCCCCACCTCTCACTGTAACGCACTGATATACCCCCCACCCCTCACTGTAACACACTGATATACCCCACACCCCTCACTGTAACACACTGATATACCCCACACCCCTCACTGTAACACACTGATATACCCCACACCCCTCACTGTAACACACTGATATACCCGCACCTCTCACTGTAACACACTGATATACCCCACACCCCTCACTGTAACACACTGATATACCCCACACCCCTCACTGTAACACACTGATATACCCCACACCCCTCACTGTAACACACTGATATACCCCACACCCCTCTCTGTAACACACTGATATACCCCACACCCATCACTGTAACACACTGATATACGCCACACCCCTCACTGTAACACACTGATATACCCCACACCCCTCACTGAGACACACTGATATACCCCCCACCCCTCACTGTAACACACTGATATACCCCACACCCCTGACTGTAACACACTGATATACCCCACACCCCTCACTGTGACACACTGATATACCCCCCACCCCTCACTGTAACACACTGATATACCCCCCACCCCTCACTGTAACACACTGATATACCCCACACCTCTCACTGTAACACACTGATATACCCCACACCCCTCACTGTAACACACTGATGTACCCAACACCCCTCTCTGTAACACACTGATATACCCCACACCCCTCACTGAGACACACTGATATACCCCACACCCCTCACTGTGACACAGTGATATACCCCACACCCCTCACTGTAACACAATGATATACCCCACACCCCTCACTGTAACACACTGATATATCCCACACCCCTCACTGTAACACACTGATATACCCCACACCCCTCACTGTAACACCCTGATATACCCCACACCCCTCACTGTAACACACTGATATACCCCACACCCTTCACTGTAACACACTGATGTACCCCACCCCCCCCCCACTGTAACACACTGATATACCCCACACCCCTCAATGTAACACCCTGATATACCCCACACCCCTCACTGTAACACCCTGATATACTCCACACCCCTCACTGTAACACACTGATATACCCCCCACCCCACACTGTAACACACTGAAATACCCCACACCCCTCACTGTAACACCCTGATATACTCCACACCCCTCACTGTAACACACTGATATACCCCACACCCCTCATTGTAAAACACTGATATACCCCACACCCCTCACTGTAACACACTGATATACCCCCCACCCCTCACTGTAACACACTGATATATCCCACACCCCTCACTGTAACACACTGATATACCCCACACCCCTCACTGTAACACACTGATATACCCCACACCCCTCACTGTAACACACTGCTATACCCCACACCCCTCACTGTAACACACTGATATATCCCACACCCCTCACTGTAACACACTGATATACCCCGCACCCCTCACTGTAACACACTGATATACCCCACACCCCTCACTGTAACACACTGCTATACCCCACACCCCTCACTGTAACACACTGATATATCCCACACCCCTCACTGTAACACACTGATATACCCCGCACCCCTCACTGTAACACACTGATATACCCCACACCCCTCACTGTAACACACTGATATATCCCACACCCCACACTGTAACACACTGATATACCCCACACCACTCACTGTAACACACTGATATACCCCACACCCCTCACTGTGACACCCTGATATACCCCACACCCCTCACTGTAACACACTGATATACCCCACACCCCTCACTGTAACACACTGATATACCCCACACCCCTCACTGTGACACACTGATATACCCCCCACCCCTCACTGTAACACACTGATATATCCCACACCCCTCACTGTAACACACGGATATACCCCACACCCCTCACTGTAACACACTGATATACCGCACACCCCTCACTGAGACACACTGATATACCCCCCACCCCTCACTGTAACACACTGATATACCCCACACCCCTGACTGTAACACACTGATATACCCCACACCCCTCACTGTGACACACTGATATACCCCCCACCCCTCACTGTAACACACTGATATACCCCACACCCCTCACTGTAACACACTGATATACCCCACACCCCACACTGTAACACAATGATATACCCCACACCCCTCACTGTGACACACTGATATACCCCACACCCCTCACTGTAACACACTGATATACCCCACACCCATCACTGTAACACACTGATATACCCCACACCCCTCACTGAGACACACTGATATACCCCACACCCCTCACTGTAACACATTGATATACCCCACACCCCTCACTGTAACACACTGATATACCCCACACCCCTCACTGTAACACACTGATATATCCCCCACCTCTCACTGTAACGCACTGATATACCCCCCACCCCTCACTGTAACACACTGATATACCCCACACCCCTCACTGTAACACACTGATATACCCCACACCCATCACTGTAACGCACTGATATACCCCCCACCTCTCACTGTAACGCACTGATATACCCCCCACCCCTCACTGTAACACACTGATATACCCCACACCCATCACTGTAACACACTGATATACCCCACACCCCTCACTGTAACACACTGATATACCCCACACCCATCACTGTAACACACTGATACACCCCACACCCCTCACTATAACACACTGATATATCCCACACCCCTCACTGTAACACACTGATATACCCCCCACCCCTCACTGTAACACACTGATATACCCCCCACCTCTCACTGTAACGCACTGATATACCCCACACCCATCACTGTAACACCCTGATATACCCCACACCCCTCACTGTAACACACTGATATACCCCACACCCCTCACTGTAACACACTGATATACCCCCCACCTCTCACTGTAACGCACTGATATACCCCCCACCCCTCACTGTAACACACTGATATACCCCACACCCCTCACTGTAACACACTGATATACCCCACACCCCTCACTGTAACACACTGATATACCCCCCACCCCTCACTGTAACACACTGATATACCCCACACCTCTCACTGTAACACACTGATATACCCCACACCCCTCACTGTAACACACTGATATATCCCACACCCCTCACTGTAACACACTGATATACCCCACACCCCTCACTGTAACACACTGATATACCCGCACCTCTCACTGTAACACACTGATATACCCCACACCCCTCACTGTAACACACTGATATACCCCACACCCCTCACTGTAACACACTGATATACCCCACACCCCTCTCTGTAACACACTGATATACCCCACACCCCTCACTGAGACACACTGATATACCCCCCACCCCTCACTGTAACACACTGATATACCCCACACCCCTGACTGTAACACACTGATATACCCCACACCCCTCACTGTAACACACTGATATACGCCACACCCCTCACTGTAACACACTGATATACCCCACACCCCTCACTGAGACACACTGATATACCCCCCACCCCTCACTGTAACACACTGATATACCCCACACCCCTGACTGTAACACACTGATATACCCCACACCCCTCACTGTAACACACTGATATACCCCACACCCATCACTGTAACACACTGATATACCCCACACCCCTCACTGAGACACACTGATATACCCCACACCCCTCACTGTAACACATTGATATACCCCACACCCCTCACTGTAACACACTGATATACCCCACACCCCTCACTGTAACACACTGATATATCCCCCACCTCTCACTGTAACGCACTGATATACCCCCCACCCCTCACTGTAACACACTGATATACCCCACACCCCTCACTGTAACACACTGATATACCCCACACGCATCACTGTAACACACTGATATACCCCCCACCTCTCACTGTAACGCACTGATATACCCCCCACCCCTCACTGTAACACACTGATATACCCCACACCCATCACTGTAACACACTGATATACCCCACACCCCTCACTGTAACACACTGATATACCCCACACCCATCACTGTAACACACTGATACACCCCACACCCCTCACTGTAACACACTGATATATCCCACACCCCTCACTGTAACACACTGATATACCCCCCACCCCTCACTGTAACACACTGATATACCCCCCACCTCTCACTGTAACGCACTGATATACCCCACACCCATCACTGTAACACCCTGATATACCCCACACCCCTCACTGTAACACACTGATATACCCCACACCCCTCACTGTAACACACTGATATACCCCCCACCTCTCACTGTAACGCACTGATATACCCCCCACCCCTCACTGTAACACACTGATATACCCCACACCCCTCACTGTAACACACTGATATACCCCACACCCCTCACTGTAACACACTGATATACCCCACACCTCTCACTGTAACACACTGATATACCCCACACCCCTCACTGTAACACACTGATATATCCCACACCCCTCACTGTAACACACTGATATACCCCACACCCCTCACTGTAACACACTGATATACCCGCACCTCTCACTGTAACACACTGATATACCCCACACCCCTCACTGTAACACACTGATATACCCCACACCCCTCACTGTAACACACTGATATACCCCACACCCCTCTCTGTAACACACTGATATACCCCACACCCATCACTGTAACACACTGATATACGCCACACCCCTCACTGTAACACACTGATATACCCCACACCCCTCACTGAGACACACTGATATACCCCCCACCCCTCACT
Source organism: Chiloscyllium punctatum (assembly GCF_047496795.1). Taxonomy (NCBI): domain Eukaryota; kingdom Metazoa; phylum Chordata; class Chondrichthyes; order Orectolobiformes; family Hemiscylliidae; genus Chiloscyllium; species Chiloscyllium punctatum. The sequence goes on from NW_027310144.1 coordinate 14,698, forward strand.
GTAACACACTGATATGCCCCACACCCCTGACTGTAACACACTGATATACCCCACACCCCTCACTGTGACACACTGATATACCCCCCACCCCTCACTGTAACACACTGATATACCCCCCACCCCTCACTGTAACACACTGATATACCCCACACCCCTCACTGTAACACACTGATGTACCCCACACCCCTCTCTGTAACACACTGATATACCCCACACCCCTCACTGAGACACACTGATATACCCCACACCCCTCACTGTGACACAGTGATATACCCCACACCCCTCACTGTAACACAATGATATACCCCACACCCCTCACTGTAACACACTGATATATCCCACACCCCTCACTGTAACACACTGATATACCCCACACCCCTCACTGTAACACCCTGATATACCCCACACCCCTCACTGTAACACACTGATATACCCCACACCCTTCACTGTAACACACTGATGTACCCCACCCCCCCCCCCACTGTAACACACTGATATACCCCACACCCCTCAATGTAACACCCTGATATACCCCACACCCCTCACTGTAACACCCTGATATACTCCACACCCCTCACTGTAACACACTGATATACCCCCCACCCCTCACTGTAACACACTGAAATACCCCACACCCCTCACTGTAACACCCTGATATACTCCACACCCCTCACTGTAACACACTGATATACCCCACACCCCTCATTGTAAAACACTGATATACCCCACACCCCTCACTGTAACACACTGATATACCCCCCACCCCTCACTGTAACACACTGATATATCCCACACCCCTCACTGTAACACACTGATATACCCCACACCCCTCACTGTAACACACTGATATATCCCCCACCTCTCACTGTAACACACTGATATATCCCACACCCCTCACTGTAACACACTGATATACCCCACGCCCCTCACTGTAACACACTGATATACCCCACACCCCTCACTGTAACACACTGCTATACCCCACACCCCTCACTGTAACACACTGATATATCCCACACCCCTCACTGTAACACACTGCTATACCCCGCACCCCTCACTGTAACACACTGATATACCCCACACCCCTCACTGTAACACACTGCTATACCCCACACCCCTCACTGTAACACACTGATATATCCCACACCCCTCACTGTAACACACTGATATACCCCGCACCCCTCACTGTAACACACTGATATACCCCACACCCCTCACTGTAACACACTGCTATACCCCACACCCCTCACTGTAACACACTGATATATCCCACACCCCTCACTGTAACACACTGATATACCCCGCACCCCTCACTGTAACACACTGATATACCCCCCACCCCTCACTGTAACACACTGATATATCCCACACCCCACACTGTAACACACTGATATACCCCACACCCCTCACTGTAACACACTGATATACCCCACACCCCTCACTGTGACACCCTGATATACCCCACACCCCTCACTGTAACACACTGATATACCCCACACCCCTCACTGTAACACACTGATATACCCCACACCCCTCACTGTGACACACTGATATACCCCCCACCCCTCACTGTAACACACTGATATATCCCACACCCCTCACTGTAACACACGGATATACCCCACACCCCTCACTGTAACACACTGATATACCCCACACCCCTCACTGAGACACACTGATATACCCCCCACCCCTCACTGTAACACACTGATATACCCCACACCCCTGACTGTAACACACTGATATACCCCACACCCCTCACTGTGACACACTGATATACCCCCCACCCCTCACTGTAACACACTGATATACCCCACACCTCTCACTGTAACACACTGATATACCCCACACCCCTCTCTGTAACACACTGATATACCCCACACCCCTGACTGAGACACACTGATATACCCCCCACCCCTCACTGTAACACACTGATATACCCCACACCCCTCACTGTAACACACTGATATACCCCACACCCCTCACTGTAACACACTGCTATACCCCACACCCCTGACTGTAACACACTGATATATCCCACACCCCTCACTGTAACACACTGATATACCCCACACCCCTCACTGTAACACACTGATATACCCCACACCCCTCACTGTAACACACTGATATATCCCCCACCTCTCACTGTAACACACTGATATACCCCACACCCCTCACTGTAACACACTGATATACCCCCCACCCCTGACTGTAACACACTGATATACCCCACACCCCTCACTGTAACACACTGATATACCCCCCACCTCTCACTGTAACGCACTGATATACCCCCCACCCCTCACTGTAACACACTGATATACCCCACACCCCTCACTGTAACACACTGATATACCCCACACCCCTCACTGTAACACACTGATATACCCCCCACCCCTCACTGTAACACACTGATATACCCCACACCTCTCACTGTAACACACTGATATACCCCACACCCATCACTGTAACACACTGATATACCCGCACCTCTCACTGTAACACACTGATATACCCCCCACCCCTCACTGTAACATCCTGATATACCCCACACCCCTCACTGTAACACACTGATATATCCCACACCCCTCACTGTAACACACTGATATATCCCACACCCCTCACTGTAACACACTGATATACCCCACACCCCTCACTGTAACACACTGATATATCCCACACCCCTCACTGTAACACACTGATATATCCCACACCCCTCACTGTAACACACTGATATACCCCACACCCCTCACTGTAACACACTGATATACCCCACACCCCTCTCTGTAACACACTGATATACCCCACACCCATCACTGTAACACACTGATATATGCCACACCCCTCACTGTAACACACTGATATACCCCACACCCCTCACTGAGACACACTGATATACCCCCCACCCCTCACTGTAACACACTGATATACCCCACACCCCTGACTGTAACACACTGATATACCCCACACCCCTCACTGTGACACACTGATATACCCCCCACCCCTCACTGTAACACACTGATATACCCCCCACCCCTCACTGTAACACACTGATATACCCCACACCTCTCACTGTAACACACTGATATACCCCACACCCCTCACTGTAACACACTGATGTACCCCACACCCCTCTCTGTAACACACTGATATACCCCACACCCCTCACTGAGACACACTGATATACACCACACCCCTCACTGTGACACAGTGATATACCCCACACCCCTCACTGTAACACAATGATATACCCAACACCCCTCACTGTAACACACTGATATACCCCACACCCATCACTGTAACACACTGATATACCCCACACCCCTCACTGTAACACCCTGATATACCCCACACCCCTCACTGTAACACACTGATATACCCCACACCCTTCACTGTAACACACTGATGTACCCCAACCCCCCCCCCACTGTAACACACTGATATACCCCACACCCCTCAATGTAACACCCTGATATACCCCACACCCATCACTGTAACACACTGATATACCCCACACCCCTCACTGTGACACACTGATACACCCCACACCCCTCACTGTAAAACACTGATACACCCCACACCCCTCACTGTAACACACTGATATATCCCACACCCCTCACAGTATCACACTGATACACCCCACACCCCTCACTGTAACACACTGATGTACCCCACACCCCTCACTGTAACACACTGATATACCCCACACCCCTCACTGTAGCACCCTGATATATCCCACACCCCTCACTGGAACACACTGATATACCCCACACCCCTCACTGTAACACACTGATATATCCCGCACCCCTCACTGTAACACACTGATATACCCCACACCCCTCGCTGTAACACACTGATATACCCCACACCCCTCACTGTAACACACTGATATACCCCAAACCCCTCAATGTAACACACTGATATATCCCACACCCCTCACTGTAACACACTGATATATCCCACACCCCTCACAGTAACACAATGATATACCCCACACCCGTCACTGTAATACACTGATATACCCCACACCCCTCTCTGTAACACCCTGATGTATCCCACACCCCTCACTGTAACACACTGATATACCCCACACCCCTCACTGTGACACAGTGATATACCCCACATGCCTCACTGTAACACACTGATATGCCCCACACCCCTCACTGTGACACACTGATATACCCCACACCCCTCACTGTAACACAGTGACATACCCCACACCCCTCACTGTAACACACTGATATACCCCACACCCCTCACTGTAACACCCTGATATACCCTACACCCCTCACTGTAACACCCTGATATACCCCACACCCCTCACTGTAACACACGGATATACACCCCCACCCCTCACTGTAACACCCTGATATACCCCACACCCCTCACTGTAACACACTGATATACCCCACACCCCTCACTGTAACACACTGATATACCGCACACCCCTCACTGTAACACACTGATATACACCACACCCCTCACTGGAACACACTGATATATCCCACACCCCTCACTGTAACACACTGATATATCCCCACACACCTCACCGTAACACACTGATATATCCCACACCCCTCACTGTAACACACTGATACACCCCACACCCCTCACTGTAACACACAGATATACCCTACACCCCTCACTGTAACACCCTGATATACCCTACACCCCTCACTGTAACACCCTGATATACCCCACACCCCTCACTGTAACACACGGATATACACCCCCACCCCTCACTGTAACACCCTGATATACCCCACACCCCTCACTGTAACACACTGATATACCGCACACCCCTCACTGTAACACACTGATATACCCCCCACCCCTCAATGTAATACATTGATATACCCCACACCCCTCACTGTAACACACTGATATACCCCCCACCCCTCACTGTGACACAGTGATATACCCCACACCACTCACTGTAACACACTGATATACCCCACACCCCTCACTGTAACACACTGATATACCCCACACCCCTCACTGTAACACCCTGATATATCCCACACCCCTCACTGTAACACCCTGATATACCCCACACCCCTCACTGTGACACCCTGATATACCCCACACCCCTCAATGTAACACACCGATATACCCCACACCCCTCACTGTAACAAAATGATATACCCCACACCCCTCACTGTAACACACTGATATATCCCACAACCCTCACTGTAACACAGTGATATATCCCACACCCCTCACTGTAACACACTGATATACGCCACACCCCTCACTGTAACACCCAGATGTACCCCACACCCCTCACTGTAACACACTGCTATACCCCACACCCCTCACTGTAACACCCTGATATACCCCACACCCCTCACTGTAACACAGTGATATACACCACACCCCTCACTGTAACACACTGATATACCCCACACCCCTCACTGTAACACACTGATATACCCCACACCCCTCACAGTAACACAATGATATACCCCACACCCGTCACTGTAATACACTGATATACCCCACACCCCTCTCTGTAACACCCTGATGTATCCCACACCCCTCACTGTAACACACTGATATACCCCACACCCCTCACTGTAACACACTGATATACCCCAAACCCCTCAATGTAACACACTGATATATCCCACACCCCTCACTGTAACAAAATGATATACCCCACACCCCTCACTGTAACACACTGATATATCCCGCACCCCTCACTGTAACACACTGATATACCCCACACCCCTCGCTGTAACACACTGATATACCCCACACCCCTCACTGTAACACACTGATATACCACACACCCCTCGCTGTAACACACTGATATACCCCAAACCCCTCAATGTAACACACTGATATATCCCACACCCCTCACTGTAACACACTGATATATCCCACACCCCTCACTGTAACACACTGATATATCCCACACCCCTCACTGTAACACAATGATATACCCCACACCCCTCACTGTAACACATTGATATACCCCACACCCCTCACAGTAACACAATGATATACCCCACACCCGTCACTGTAATACACTGATATACGCCACACCCCTCTCTGTAACACCCTGATGTATCCCACACCCCTCACTGTAACACACTGATATATCCCACACCCCTCACTGTAACAAAATGATATATCCCACACCCCTCACTGTAACACACTGATATACCCCACACCCCTCACTGTAACACCCTGATATACCCCACACCCCTCACTGTAACACCCTGATATACCCCACACCCCTCACTGTAACACAGTGATATACACCACACCCCTCACTGTAACACACTGATATACCCCACACCCCTCACTGTAACACACTGATATACCCCACACCCCTCACAGTAACACAATGATATACCCCACACCCGTCACTGTAATACACTGATATACCCCACACCCCTCTCTGTAACACCCTGATGTATCCCACACCCCTCACTGTAACACACTGATATACCCCACACCCCTCACTGTGACACAGTGATATACCCCACATGCCTCACTGTAACACACTGATATACCCCACACCCCTCACTGTGACACACTGATATACCCCACACCCCTCACTGTAACACCCTGATATACCCCACACCCCTCACTGTGACACACTGATATACCCCACACCCCTCACTGTAACACCCTGATATACCCCACACCCCTCACTGTAACACAGTGACATACCCCACACCCCTCACTGTAACACACTGATATACCGCACACCCCTCACTGTAACACACTGATATACACCACACCCCTCACTGGAACACACTGATATATCCCACACCCCTCACTGTAACACACTGATATATCCCCACACCCCTCACCGTAACACACTGATATATCCCACACCCCTCACTGTAACACACTGATATACCCCACACCCCTCACTGTAACACACTGATATACCCTACACCCCTCACTGTAACACAATGATATACCACACACCCCTCACTGTAACACACTGATATATCCCACACCCCTCACTGTAACACCCTGATGTACCCCACACCCCTCAATGTAACACACTGATATACGCCACACCCCTCACTGTAACACACTGATATATCCCACACCCCTCACTGTAACACCCTGATATAACCCACACCCCTCACTGTAACACCCTGATATACCCCACACCCCTCACTGTAACACACTGATATACGCCACACCCCACACTGTAACACCCAGATATACCCCACACCCCTCACTGTAACACACTGATATACGCCACACCCCTCACTGTAACACACTGATATACCCCACACCCCTCACTGTAACACACTGATATACCCCACACCCCTCACTGTAACACACTGATATACCCCACACCCCTCACTGTGACACACTGATGTACCCCACACCCCTCACTGTAACACACTGATATATCCCACAACCCTCACTGTAACACAGTGATATATCCCACACCCCTCACTGTAACACACTGATATACGCCACACCCCTCACTGTAACACCCAGATGTACCCCACACCCCTCACTGTAACACACTGATATACGCCACACCCCTCACTGTAACACACTGATATACCCCACACCCCTCACTGTAACACACTGATATACCCCACACCCCTCACTGTAACACACTGATATACCCCACACCCCTCACTGTGACACACTGATACACCCCACACCCCTCACTGTAACACACTGATATACCCCACACCCCTCACTGTAACACACTGATATACCCCAAACCCCTCAATGTAACACACTGATATATCCCACACCCCACACTGTAACAAAATGATATATCCCACACCCCTCACTGTAACACACTGATATACCCCACACCCCTCACTGTAACACCCTGATATACCCCACACCCCTCACTGTAACACCCTGATATACCCCACACCCCTCACTGTAACACAGTGATATACACCACACCCCTCACTGTAACACACTGATATACCCCACACCCCTCAGTGTAACACACTGATATACCCCACACCCCTCACTGTAACACACTGATATACCCCACACCCCTCACTGTGACACACTGATACACCCCACACCCCTCACTGTAACACACTGATATACCCCACACCCCTCACTGTAACACACTGATATACCCCACACCCCTCACTGTAACACACTGATATACCCCACACCCCTCACTGTAGCACCCTGATATATCCCACACCCCTCACTGTAACACACTGATATACCCCACACCCCTCACTGTAACACCCTGATATATCCCACACCCCTCACTGTAACACACTGATATACCCCACACCCCTCACTGTAACACCCTGATATATCCCACACCCCTCACTGTAACACCCTGATATACCCCACACCCCTTACTGTAGCACACTGATATACCCCAAACCCCTCAATGTAACATACTGATATATCCCACACCCCTCACTGTAACACAGTGATATATCCCACACCCCTCACTGTAACACACTGATATACGCCACACCCCACACTGTAACACCCAGATATACCCCACACCCCTCACTGTAACACACTGATATACGCCACACGCCTCACTGTAACACACTGATATACCCCACACCCCTCACTGTAACACACTGATATACCCCACACCCCTCACTGTAACACACTGATATACCCCACACCCCTCACTGTGACACACTGATGTACCTCACACCCCTCACTGTAACACACTGATATATCCCACACCCCTCACTGTAACACACTGATATACCCCACACCCCTCACTGTAACACACTGATGTACCCCACACCCCTCACTGTAACACACTGATATACCCCACACCCCTCACTGTAGCACCCTGATATATCCCACACCCCTCACTGTAACACACTGATATACCCCACACCCCTCACTGTAACACACTGATATATCCCGCACCCCTCACTGTAACACACTGATATACCCCACACCCCTCGCTGTAACACACTGATATACCCCACACCCCTCACTGTAACACACTGATATACCACAAACCCCTCAATGTAACACACTGATATATCCCACACCCCTCACTGTAACACACTGATATATCCCACACCCCTCACTGTAACACACTGATATATCCCACACCCCTCACTGTAACACACTGATATACCCCACACCCCTCACTGTAACACATTGATATACCCCACACCCCTCACAGTAACACAATGATATACCCCACACCCGTCACTGTAATACACTGATATACCCCACACCCCTCTCTGTAACACCCTGATGTATCCCACACCCCTCACTGTAACACACTGATATACCCCACACCCCTCACTGTGACACAGTGATATACCCCACATGCCTCACTGTAACACACTGATATGCCCCACACCCCTCACTGTGACACACTGATATACCCCACACCCCTCACTGTAACACAGTGACATACCCCACACCCCTCACTGTAACACACTGATATACCGCACACCCCTCACTGTAACACACTGATATACACCACACCCCTCACTGGAACACACTGATATATCCCACACCCCTCACTGTAACACACTGATATATCCCCACACACCTCACCGTAACACACTGATATATCCCACACCCCTCACTGTAACACACTGATATACCCCACACCCCTCACTGTAACACACTGATATACCCTACACCCCTCACTGTAACACCCTGATATACCCTACACCCCTCACTGTAACACCCTGATATACCCCACACCCCTCACTGTAACACACGGATATACACCCCCACCCCTCACTGTAACACCCTGATATACCCCACACCCCTCACTGTAACACACTGATATACCCCACACCCCTCACTGTAACACACTGATATACCGCACACCCCTCACTGTAACACACTGATATACCCCCCACCCCTCACTGTAATACATTGATATACCCCACACCCCTCACTGTAACACACTGATATACCCCCCACCCCTCACTGTGACACAGTGATATACCCCACACCACTCACTGTAACACCCTGATATACCCTACACCCCTCACTGTAACACCCTGATATACCCCACACCCCTCACTGTAACACACTGATATACCTCACACCCCTCACTGTAACACACTGATATACCCCCCACCCCTCACTGTAATACATTGATATACCCCACACCCCTCACTGTAACACACTGATATACGCCCCACCCCTCACTGTGACACAGTGATATACCCCACACCCCTCTCTGTAACACACTGATATACCCCACACCCCTCACTGTAACACCCTGATATATCCCACACCCCTCACTGTAACACCCTGATATACCCCACACCCCTCACTGTAACACACTGATATACCCCAAACCCCTCAATGTAACATACTGATATATCCCACAACCCTCACTGTAACACAGTGATATATCCCACACCCCTCACTGTAACACACTGATATACGCCACACCCCTCACTGTAACACCCAGATGTACCCCACACCCCTCACTGTAACACACTGATATACGCCACACCCCTCACTGTAACACACTGATATACCCCACACCCCTCACTGTAACACACTGATATACCCCACACCCCTCACTGTAACACACTGATATACCCCACACCCCTCACTGTGACACACTGATATACCCCACACCCCTCACTGTAACACACTGATATATCCCACACCCCTCACAGTAACACACTGATACACCCCACACCCCTCACTGTAACACACTGATATACCCCACACCCCTCACTGTAACACACTGATATACCCCAAACCCCTCAATGTAACACACTGATATATCCCACACCCCTCACTGTAACAAAATGATATACCCCACACCCCTCACTGTAACAAACTGATATATCCCACACCCCTCACTGTAACACACTGATATACCCCACACCCCTCGCTGTAACACACTGATATACCCCACACCCCTCACTGTAACACACTGATATACCCCAAACCCCTCAATGTAACACACTGATATATCCCACACCCCTCACTGTAACACACTGATATATCCCACACCCCTCACTGTAACACACTGATATATCCCACACCCCTCACTGTAACACAATGATATACCCCACACCCCTCACTGTAACACATTGATATACCCCACACCCCTCACAGTAACACAATGATATACCCCACACCCGTCACTGTAATACACTGATATACCCCACACCCCTCTCTGTAACACCCTGATGTATCCCACACACCTCACTGTAACACACTGATATACCCCACACCCCTCACTGTGGCACAGTGATATACCCCACATGCCTCACTGTAACACACTGATATACCCCACACCCCTCACTGTGACACACTGATATACCCCACACCCCTCACTGTAACACAGTGACATACCCCACACCCCTCACTGGAACACACTGATATATCCCACACCCCTCACTGTAACACACTGATATATCCCCACACCCCTCACCGTAACACACTGATATATCCCACACCCCTCACTGTAACACACTGATATACCCCACACCCCTCACTGTAACACACTGATATACCCTACACCCCTCACTGTACCACCCTGATATACCACACACCCCTCACTGTAACACACTGATATATCCCACACCCCTCACTGTAACACCCTGATATACCCCACAGCCCTCAATGTAACACACTGATATACGCCACACCCCTCACTGTAACACACTGATATATCCCACACCCCTCACTGTAACACCCTGATATACCCCACACCCCTCACTGTAACACCCTGATATACCCCACACCCCTCACTGTAACACACTGATATACGCCACACCCCACACTGTAACACCCAGATATACCCCACACCCCTCACTGTAACACACTGATATACGCCACACCCCTCACTGTAACACACTGATATACCCCACACCCCTCACTGTAACACACTGATATACCCCACACCCCTCACTGTAACACACTGATATACCCCACACCCCTCACTGTGACACACTGATGTACCCCACACCCCTCACTGTAACACACTGATATATCCCACACCCCTCACAGTATCACACTGATACACCCCACACCCCTCACTGTAACACACTGATGTACCCCACACCCCTCACTGTAACACACTGATATACCCCACACCCCTCACTGTAGCACCCTGATATATCACACACCCCTCACTGTAACACACTGATATACCCCACACCCCTCACTGTAACACACTGATATATCCCACACCCCTCACTGTAACACACTGATATACCCCACACCCCTCGCTGTAACACACTGATATACCCCACACCCCTCACTGTAACACACTGATATACCCCAAACCCCTCAATGTAACACCCTGATATATCCCCCACCCCTCACTGTAACACACTGATATATCCCACACCCCTCACTGTAACACACTGATATATCCCACACCCCTCACTGTAACACACTGATATACCCCACACCCCTCACTGTAACACATTGATATACCCCACACCCCTCACAGTAACACAATGATATACCCCACACCCGTCACTGTAATACACTGATATACCCCACACCCCTCTCTGTAACACCCTGATGTATCCCACACCCCTCACTGTAACACACTGATATACCCCACACCCCTCACTGTGACACAGTGATATACCCCACATGCCTCACTGTAACACACTGATATGCCCCACACCCCTCACTGTGACACACTGATATACCCCACACCCCTCACTGTAACACAGTGACATACCCCACACCCCTCACTGTAACACACTGATATACCGCACACCCCTCACTGTAACACACTGATATACACCACACCCCTCACTGGAACACACTGATATATCCCACACCCCTCACTGTAACACACTGATATATCCCCACACACCTCACCGTAACACACTGATATATCCCACACCCCTCACTGTAACACACTGATATACCCCACACCCCTCACTGTAACACACTGATATACCCTACACCCCTCACTGTAACACCCTGATATACCCTACACCCCTCACTGTAACACCCTGATATACCCCACACCCCTCACTGTAACACACGGATATACACCCCCACCCCTCACTGTAACACCCTGATATACCCCACACCCCTCACTGTAACACACTGATATACCCCACACCCCTCACTGTAACACACTGATATACCCCACACCCCTCACTGTAACACACTGATATACCCCACACCCCTCACTGTGACACACTGATGTACCCCACACCCCTCACTGTAACACACTGATATATCCCACACCCCTCACAGTATCACACTGATACACCCCACACCCCTCACTGTAACACACTGATGTACCCCACACCCCTCACTGTAACACACTGATATACCCCACACCCCTCACTGTAGCACCCTGATATATCCCACACCCCTCAGTGTAACACACTGATATACCCCACACCCCTCACTGTAACACAATATATCCCGCACCCCTCACTGTAACACACTGATATACCCCACACCCCTCGCTGTAACACACTGATATACCCCACACCCCTCGCTGTAACACACTGATATACCCCACACCCCTCACTGTAACACACTGATATACCCCAAACCCCTCAATGTAACACACTGATATACCCCACACCCCTCACTGTAACACCCTGATATACCCCACACCCCTCACTGTAACACACTGATATACCCCACACCCCTCACTGTAACACACTGATATACCCCACACCCCTCACTGTAACACCCTGATATACCCCACACCCCACACTGTAACACACTGATATATCCCACACCCCTCACTGTAACACACTGATATATCCCACACCCCTCACTGTAACACACTGATATATCCCACACCCCTCACTGTAACACACTGATATACCCCACACCCCTCACTGTAACACATTGATATACCCCACACCCCTCACAGTAACACAATGATATACCCCACACCCGTCACTGTAATACACTGATATACCCCACACCCCTCACTGTGACACACTAATATACCCCACACCCCTCACTGTAACACACTGATATATCCCACACCCCTCACTGTGACACACTGATATATCCCACACCCCTCACTGTAAACCCTGATATACCCCACACCCCTCACTGTAACACACTGATATATCCCACACCCCTCACTGTAACACACTGATATACCCCACACCCCTCACTGTAACAAACTGATATACCCCACACCCCTCACTGTAATACACTGATATACCCCACACCCCTCACTGTAACACACTGATATATCCCACACCCCTCACTGTAACACACTGATATACCCCACACCCCTCACTGTAACACACTGATATACCCGCACCCATCACTGTAACACACTGATATACCCCACACCCCTCACTGTAACACACTGATATACCCCACACCCCTCACTGTAACACACTGATATACACCACACCCCTCACTGTAACACACTGATATAGCCCACACCCCTCACGGTAATATACTGATATATCCCACACCCCTCACTGTAACACACTGATATACCCCACACCCCTCACTGTAACACACTGATATACCCCACACCCCTCACTGTAACACACTGATATACCCCACACCCCTCACTGTAACACACTGATATATCCCCACACCCCTCACTGTAACACACTGATATACCCACACCCCTCACTGTAACACACTGATATACCCCACACCCCTCACTGTGACACACTGATATTCCCCACACCCCTCACTGTAACACACTGATATACCCCACACCCCTCACTGTAACACACTGATATTCCCCACACCCCTCACTGTAACACACTGATATATCCCACACCACTCACTGTAACACACTGATATATCCCACACCACTCACTGTAACACACTGATGTACCCCACACCCCTCATTGTGACACACTGATATTCCCCACACCCCTCACTGTAACACACTGATATACCCGCACCCCTCACTGTAACACACTGATATATCCCACACCACTCACTGTAACACACTGATATATCCCACACCACTCACTGTGACACACTGATATATCCCACACCACTCACTGTAACACACTGATATACCCCACACCCCTCACTGTGACACACTGATATTCCCCACACCCCTCACTGTAACACACTGATATTCCACACACCCCTCACTGTGACACACTGATATATCCCCACACCCCTCACTGTAACACAGTGATATACCCCACACCCCTCACTGTAACACACTGATATACCCCACACCCCTCACTGTAACACACTGATATTCCCCACACCCCTCACTGTAACACACTGATATACCCCACACCCCTCACTGTAACACACTGATATATCCCCACACCCCTCACTGTAACACACTGATATATCCCACACCCCTCACTGTTACACACTGATATATCCCACACCCCTCACTGTAACACACTGATATACCCCACACCCCTCACTGTGACACACTGATATACCCCACACCCCTCACAGTAACACAATGATACACCCCACACCCCTCACTGTAACACACTGATATTCCCCACACCCCTCACTGTAACACACTGATATTCCCCACACCCCTCACTGTAACACCCTGATATACCCCACACCCCTCACTGTAACACACTGATATACCCCACACCCTTCACTGTAACACACTGATATACCCCACACCCCTCACTGTAACACACTGATATATCCCACACCCCTCACTGTAACACCCTGATATACCCCACACCCCTCACTGTAACACCCTGATATACTCCACACCCCTCACTGTAACACACTGATATACTCCACACCCCTCACTGTAACACACTGATATACCCCACACCCCTCACTGTAACACACTGATATACTCCACACCCCTCACTGTAACACACTGATATACCCAACACCCCTCACTGTGACACACTGATATACCCCACACCCCTCACTGTAACACACTGATATACCCCACACCCCTCACTGTAACACCCTGATATACCCCACACCCCTCACTGTAACACACTGATATACCCCACACCCCTCACTGTAACACCCTGATATACCCCACACCCCTCACTGTAACACACTGATATACCCCACACCCCTCACTGTAACACACTGATATTCCCCACACCCCTCACTGTGACACCCAGATATACCCCCCACCCCCCACTGTGACACCCTGATATACCCCACACCCCTCACTGTGACACACTGATATACCCCACACCCCTCACTGTAACACACTGATATACCCCCCACCCCTCACTGTAACACACTGATATACCCCACACCCCTCACTGTGACACACTGATATATCCCACACCCCTCACTGTAACACAATGATATACCCCACACCCCTCACTGTAACACACTGATATATCCCACACCCCTCACTGTAACACACTGATATACCCCCCACCCCTCACTGTAACACACTGATATACCCCACACCCCTCACTGTAACACACTGATATATCCCACACCCCTCACTGTAACACAATGATATACCCCACACCCCTCACTGTAACACACTGATATACCCCACACCCCTCACTGTAACACCCTGATATACTCCACACCCCTCACTGTAACACCCTGATATACCCCACACCCCTCACTGTAACACAGTGATATACCCCACACCCCTCACTGTAACACCCTGATATACTCCACATCCCTCACTGTAACACACTGAGAGACCCCACACCCCTCAATGTAACACACTGATATTCCCCACACCCCTCACTATAACACACTGCTATTCCCCACACCCCTCACTGTGACACACTGATATACCCCACACCCCTCACTGTGACACACTGATATACCCCACACCCCTCACTGTAACACACTGATATACCCCACACCCCTCACTGTAACACACTGATATACCCCACACCCCTCACTGTAACACCCTGATATATCCCACACCCCTCACTGTAACACCCTGATATATCCCACACACCTCACTGTAACACCCTGATATACCCCACACCCCTCACTGTAACACACTGATATACCCCACACCCCTCACTGTAACACCCTGATATACCCCACACCCCTCATTGTAACGCCCTGATATACTCCACACCCCTCACTGTAACACACTGATATATCCCACACCCCTCACTGTAACACACTGATATACCCCACACTCCTCACTGTAACACCCTGATATACCCCACACCCCTCACTGTAACACACTGATGTACCCCGCACCCCTCACTGTAAAACACTGATATACCCCACACCCCTCACTGTAACTTCCTGATATACCCCGCACCCCTCACTGTAACACACTGATATATCCCACACCCCTCACTGTAACACACTGATATACCCCACACCCCTCACTGTAACACCCTGATATACCCCACACCCCTCACTGTAACACACTGATATACCCCACACCCCTCACTGTAACACCCTGATATACCCCACACCCCTCACTGTAACACACTGATATACCCCACACCCCTCACTGTAAAACACTGATATACCCCCACACCCCTCACTGTAACTTCCTGATATACCCCACACCCCTCACTGTAACACCCTGATATATCCCACACCCCTCACTGTAACACACTGATATATCCCATACCCCTCACTGTAACACACTGATATCCCCCACACCCCTCACTGTGACACACTGATATACCCCACACCCCTCACTGTTACACACTGATATACCCCACACCCCTCACTGTAACACCCTGATATACCCCACACCCCTCACTGTAACACACTGATATACCCCACACCCCTCACTGTAACACATTAATATACACCACACCCCTCACTGTAACGCACTGATATACACCACACCCCTCATTGTAACACCCCAATTACCCGACACCCCTCACTGTAACACACTGATATATCCCACACCCCTCACTGTAACACACTGATATACCCCACACCCCTCACTGTAACACACTGATATATCCCACACCCCTCACAGTAACACACTGATATATCCCACACCCCTCACTGTAACACACTGATATATCCCACACCCCTCACTGTAACACACTGATATACCCCACACCCCTCACTGTAACACACTGATATACCCCACACCCCTCACTGTAACACACTGATATACCCCACACCCCTCACTGTAACACACTGATCTCCCCCACACCCCTCACTGTAACACACTGATATACCCCACACCCCTCACTGTAACACACTGATATATCCCACACCCCTCACTGTAACTCACTGATATTCCCCACACCCCTTACTGTAACACAATGATATACCCCACACCCCTCATTGTAAAACACTGATATACCCCACACCCCTCACTGTAACACACTGATATACTCCACACCCCTCATTGCAACACCATAATATACCCCACACCCCTCACTGTAACACACTGATATATCCCACACCCCTCACTGTAACACACTGATATACCCCACACCCCTCACTGTAAACCCTGGTATACCCCACACACCTCTCTGTAACACACTGACGTACCCCACACCCCTCACTGTAACACACTGATATACCCCACACCCCTCACTGTAACACCCTGATATACCCCACACCCCTCAACGTAACACACTGATATACCCCACACCCCTCACTGTTACACACTGATATATCCCACACCCCTCACTGTAACACCCTGATATATCCCACACCCCTCACTGTATCACACTGATATACCCCACACCCCTCACTGTAACACACTGATATACCCCACACCCCTCATTGTAAAACACTGATATACCCCACACCCCTCACTGTAACACACTGATATACTCCACACCCCTCATTGCAACACCATAATATACCCCACACCCCTCACTGTAACACACTGATATATCCCACACCCCTCACTGTAACACACTGATATACCCCACACCCCTCACTGTAAACCCTGGTATACCCCACACACCTCTCTGTAACACACTGACGTACCCCACACCCCTCACTGTAACACACTGACGTACCCCACACCCTTCAACGTAACACACTGATATACCCCACACCCCTCACTGTTACACACTGATATATACCACACCCCTCACTGTAACACACTGATATACCCCACACCCCTCACTGTAATACACTGATGTACCCCACACCCCTCACTGTAACACACTGATATATCCCACACCCCTCAGTGTAACACACTGATATATCCCACACCCCTCACTGTAACACACTGATATACCCCACATCCCTCACTGTAACACACTGATATACCCCACATCCCTCACTGTAACACACTGATATATCCCACACCCCTCACTGTAACACACTGATATACCCCACACCCCTCACTGTAACACACTGATATACCCCACACCCCTCACTGTAACACACTGATATACCCCACACCCCTCTCTGTAATACACTGATATACCCCACACCCCTCACTGTAACACAATGATATACCCCACAATACCCCACACCCCTCACTGTAACACACTGATATACCCCACACCCCTCACTGTAACACACTGATATACCCCACACCCCTCTCTGTAATACACTGATATACCCCACACCCCTCACTGTAACACAATGATATACCCCACACCCCTCACTGTAACACACTGATATACCCCACACCCCTCACTGTAACACACTGCTATACCCCACACCCCTCCCTGTAACACACTGATATACCCCACACCCCTCACTGTAACACACTGATATACCCCACACCCCTCACTGTAACACATGGATATACCCCACACCCCTCACTGTAACACACTGATATACCCCACACCCCTCACTGTAACACACTGATATATCCCACACCCCTCACTGTAACACACTGATATACCCCACACCCCTCACTATAACACACTGATATACCCCACACCCCTCACTGTAACACACTGATCTCCCCCACACCTCTCACTGTAACACACTGATATACCCCACACCCCTCACTGTAACACACTGATATATCCCACACCCCTCACTGTAACACACTGATATACCCCACACTCCTCACTGTAATACACTGATATACCCCACACCCCTCACTGTAACTTCCTGATATACCCCTCACCCCTCACTGTAACACCCTGATATACCCCACACCCCTCAATGTAACACACTGAAATATCCCGCACCCATCACTGTAAAACACTGATATACCCCCACACCCCTCACTGTAACACACTGATATACCCCACACCCCTCACTGTAACACCCTGATATACCCCACACCCCTCACTGTAACACACTGATATACCCCACACCCCTCACTGTAAAACACTGATATACCCCCACACCCCTCACTGTAACTTCCTGATATACCCCACACCCCTCACTGTAACACCCTGATATATCCCACACCCCTCACTGTAACACACTGATATACCCCACACCCCTCACTGTAACAACCTGATATACCCCACACCCCTCACTGTAACACACTGATATACCCCACAGCCCTCACTGTAACACACTGATATACCCCACACCCCTCACTGTAACACACTGATATACCCCACACCCCTCACTGTAACACACTGATATACCCCACACCCCTCACTGTAACACACTGATATATCCCACACCCCTCACTGTAACACATTGATATACACCACACCCCTCTCTGTAACACACTGATATACCCCACACATCTCACTGTAACACACTGATATACACCACACCCCTCATTGTAACACCCCAATTACCCCACACCCCTCACTGTAACACACTGATATATCCCACACCCCTCACTGTAACACCCTGATATATCCCACACCCCTCACTGTAACACACTGATATACCCTCCACCCCTCACTGTAACACACTGATATACCCCACACCCCTCACTGTAACACACTGATATACCCCACACCCCTCACTGTAACACACTGATATATCCCACACCCCACACAGTAACACACTGATATATCCCACACCCCTCACTGCAACACACTGATATAACCACACCCCTCACTGTAACACACTGATATATCCCACACCCCTTTCTGTAACACACTGATATACACCACACCCCTCACTGTAACACACTGATATACCCCACACCCCTGACTGTGATACACTGATACACCCCACACCCCTCACTGTAACACACTGATATGCCCCACACCCCTCACTGCAACACACTGATATACCCCACACCCCTCACTGTTACACACTGATATATCCCACACCCCTCACTGTAACACCCTGATATATCCCACACCCCTCAATGTATCACACTGATATACCCCACACCCCTCACTGTAACACACTGATATACCCCACACCCTTCATTGTGAGACACTGATATATCCCACACCCCTCACTGTAACACACTGATATAC
Organism: Chiloscyllium punctatum; assembly: GCF_047496795.1. Classification (NCBI taxonomy): domain Eukaryota; kingdom Metazoa; phylum Chordata; class Chondrichthyes; order Orectolobiformes; family Hemiscylliidae; genus Chiloscyllium; species Chiloscyllium punctatum. The sequence continues at coordinate 35,853 of NW_027310144.1, forward strand.
CCTCCACCCCTCACTGTAACACACTGATATACCCCACACCCCTCACTGTAACACACTGATATACCCCACACCCCTCACTGTAACACACTGATATATCCCACACCCCACACAGTAACACACTGATATATCCCACACCCCTCACTGCAACACACTGATATAACCACACCCCTCACTGTAACACACTGATATATCCCACACCCCTCACTGTAACACACTGATATGCCCCACACCCCTCACTGTAACACACTGATATACCGCACACCCCTCACTGTGACACCCTGATATACCCCACACCCCTCACTGTAACACACTGATATACCCCACACCCCTCACTGTAACACAGTGATATACCCCACACCCCTCACTGTAACACACTGATATACCCCACACCCCTCACTGTAACACACTGATATACCCCCCACCCCTCACTGTAACACACTGATATATCCCACACCCCTCACTGTAACACAATGATATATCCCACACCCCTCACTGTAACACACTGATATACCCCACACCCCTCACTGTAACACACTGATATACCCCACACCCCTCACTGTGACACATTGATATACCCCACACCCCTCACTGTAACACACTGATATACCCCACACCCCTCACTGTAACACACTGATATACCCCACACCCCTCACTGTAACACACTGATCTCCCCCACACCCCTCACTGTAACACACTGATATACCCCACACCCCTCACTGTAACACACTGATATACCCCACACCCCTCACTGTAACACACTGATAAACCCCACACCCCTCACTGTAACACACTGATCTCCCCCACACCCCTCACTGTAACACACTGATATACCCCACACCCCTCATTGTAACACACTGATATACCCCACACCCCTCACTGTAACATCCTGATATACCCCACACCCCTCACTGTAACACACTGATATACCCTACACCCCTCCCTGTAACACCCTGATATATCCCACACCCCTCACTGTAACACACTGATATAGCCCACACCCCTCACTGTAACACACTGATATACCCCACACCCCTTACTGTAACACACTGATATACACCACACCCCTTACTGTAACACAATGATATACCCCACACCCCTCATTGTAAAACACTGATATATCCCACACCCCTCACTGTAACACACTGATATACCCCACACCCCTCACTGTAACACACTGATATACCCCACACCCCTCACTGTAACACACTGATATGTCCCACACCCCTCACTGTGACACACTGATATATCCCACACCCCTCACTGTAGCACACTGATATACCCCAAACCCCTCAATGTAACACACTGATATATCCCACACCCCTCACTGTAACACACTGATACACCCCACACCCCTCACTGTAACACACTGATATACCCTACACCCCTCACTGTAACACACTGATATATCCCACACCCCTCACTGTAACACACTGATATATCCCACACCCCTCACTGTAACACACTGATATACCCCACACCCCTCACTGTAACACACTGATATGTCCCACACCCCTCACTGTGACACACTGATATATCCCACACCGCTCACTGTAGCACACTGATATATCCCACACCCCTCACTGTAACACACTGATATACCCCAAACCCCTCAATGTAACAACCTGATATACCCCAAACCCCTCAATGTAACACACTGATATATCCCACACCCCTCACTGTAACACACTGATACACCCCACACCCCTCACTGTAACACACTGATATATCCCACACCCCTCAATGTAACACACTGATATATCCCACACCCCTCACTGTAACACACTGATATACCCCACACCCCTCACTGTAACACACTGATATACCCCACACCCCTCACTGTAACAACCTGATATACCCCAAACCCCTCAATGTAACACACTGATATATCCCACACCCCTCACTGTAACACACTGATACACCCCACACCCCTCACTGTAACACACTGATATATCCCACACCCCACACTGTAACACCCTGATATACCCCACACCCCTCACTGTAACACACTGATATACCCCTCAGCCCTCACTGTAACACCCTGATATACCCCAAACCCCTCACTGTAACACACTGATATACCCCACACCCCTCACTGTAACACACTGATATACCCCACACCCCTCACTGTAACACACTGATATACCCCACACCCCTCACTGTAACACACTGATATACCCCACACCCCTCACTGTAACACACTAATATATCCCACACCCCTCACTGTAACACACTGATATACCCCACACCCCTCACTGTAACACACTGATATATCCCACACCCCTCACTGTAACACACTGATATACCCTACACCCCTCACTGTAACACACTGATATACCCCACACCCCTCACTGTAACACACTGATATACCCCACACCCCTCACTGTAACACACTGATATATCCCACACCCCTCACTGTAACACACTGATATACCCCACACCCCTCACTGTAACACACTGATATACCCCACACCCCTCACTGTAACACACTGATATATCCCACACCCCACACTGTAACACACTGATATACCCTACACCCCTCACTGTAACACACTGATATACCCCACACCCCTCACTGTAACACACTGATATATCCCACACCCCTCACTGTAACACACTGATATATCCCACACCCCTCACTGTAACACACTGATATACCCCACACCCCTCACTGTAACACACTGATATATCCCACACCCCTCACTGTAACACACTGATATATCCCACACCCCTCACTGTAACACACTGATATACCCCACACCCCACACTGTAACACCCTGATATATCCCACACCCCTCACTGTAACACACTGATATACCCCACACCCCTCACTGCAACACACTGATATACCCCACACCCCTCACTGTAACATCCTGATATACCCCACACCCCTCACTGTAACACACTGATATATCCCACGCCCCTCACTGTAACACACCGATATATTCCACACCCCTTACTGTAACACTCTGATATACACCACACCCCTCAGTGTAACACAGTGATATACCCCACACCCCTCACTGTAACACCCTGATATACCCCACACCCCTCACTGTAACACACTGATATACGCCACACCCTTCAACGTAACACCCTGATATACCCCACACCCCTCTCTGTAACACACTGATATATCCCCACACCCCTCTCTGTAACACACTGATATATCCAACACCCCTCACTGTAACACACTGATATACCCCACACCCCTTACTGTAACACACTGATATACACCACACCCCTTACTGTAACACAATGATATACCCCACACCCCTCATTGTAAAACACTGATATATCCCACACCCCTCACTGTAACACACTGATATACCCCACACCCCTCACTGTAACACACTGATATATCCCACACCCCTCACTGTAACACACTGATATACTCCACACCCCTCATTGCAACACCATAATATACCCCACACCCCTCACTGTAACACACTGATATATCCCACACCCCTCACTGTAACACAATGATATACCCCACACCCCTCACTGTAACACCCTGATATACCCCACACCCCTCACTGTAACACCCTGATATATCCCACACCCCTCACTATATCACACTGATATACCCCACACCCCTCACTGTAACACACTGATATATCCCACACCCCTCACTGAAATCCCTGATATACCCCACACCCCTCACTGTAACACACTGACATACCCCACACCCCCCACGGTAACACACTGATATACCCCACACCCCTCACTGTAACACCCTGATATATCCCACACCCCTCACTGTATCACACTGATATACCCCACACTCCTCACTGTAACACACTGACGTACCCCACACCCTTCAACGTAACACACTGATATACCCCACACCCCTCACTGTTACAGACTGATATATCCCACACCCCTCACTGTAACACACTGATATACCCCACACCCCTCACTGTAATTCACTGATGTACCCCACAACCCTCACTGTAACACACTTATATATCCCACACCCCTCAGTGTAACACATTGATATATCCCACACCCCTCACTGTAACACACTTATATATCCCACACCCCTCAGTGTAACACAATGATATACCCCACACCCCTCACTGTAACACACTGATATATCCCACACCACTCACTGTAACACACTGATATACCCCACACCCCTCACTGTAACACACTGATATATCCCACACCCCTCACTGTAACACACTGATATACCCCCCACCCCTCACTGTAACACACTGATATATCCCACACCCCTCACTGTAACACCCTGATATACCCCACACCCCTCACTGTAACACACTGATCTGCCCCACACCCCTCACTGTAACACACTGATATTCCCCACACCCCTCACTGTAACACACTGATATATCCCACAACCCACACTGTAACACACTGATATACCCCACACCCCTCACTGTAACACACTGATATACCCCACACCCCTCACTGTAACACACTGATATACCCCACACCCCTTACTGTAACACAGTGATATACACCACACCCCTTACTGTAACACAATGATATACCCCACACCCCTCATTGTAAAACACTGATATATCCCACACCCCTCACTGTAACTCACTGATATTCCCCACACCCCTTACTGTAACACAATGATATACCCCACACCCCTCATTGTAAAACACTGATATACCCCACACCCCTCACTGTAACACACTGATATACTCCACACCCCTCATTGCAACACCATAATATACCCCACACCCCTCACTGTAACACACTGATATACCCCACACCCCTCACTGTAACACACTGATATACCCCACACCCCTCACTGTAAACCCTGGTATACCCCACACACCTCTGTGTAACACACTGACGTACCCCACACCCCTCACTGTAACACACTGACGTACCCCACACCCCTCAACGTAACACACTGATATACCCCACACCCCTCACTGTTACACACTGATATATCCCACACCCCTCACTGTAACACACTGATATACCCCACACCCCTCACTGTAATACACTGATGTACCCCACACCCCTCACTGTAACACACTGATATATCCCACACCCCTCAGTGTAACACACTGATATATCCCACACCGCTCACTGTAACACACTGATATATCCCACACCCCTCACTGTAACACACTGATATACCCCACATCCCTCACTGTAACACACTGATATACCCCACATCCCTCACTGTAACACACTGATATATCCCACACCCCTCACTGTAACACACTGATGTACCCCACACCCCTCACTGTAACACACTGATATACCCCACACCCCTCACTGTAACAAACTGATATACCCCACACCCCTCACTGTAACACACTGATATACCCCACACCCCTCTCTGTAATACACTGATATACCCCACACCCCTCACTGTAACACAATGATATACCCCACACCCCTCACTGTAACACACTGATATACCCCACACCCCTCACTGTAACACACTGCTATACCCCACACCCCTCCCTGTAACACACTGATATACCCCACACCCCTCACTGTAACACACTGATATACCCCACACCCCTCACTGTAACACACGGATATACCCCACACCCCTCACTGTAACACACTGATATACCCCACACCCCTCACTGTAACACACTGATATACCCCACACCCCTCACTGTAACACACTGATATATCCCACACCCCTCACTGTAACACACTGATATACCCCACACCCCTCACTATAACACACTGATATACCCCACACCCCTCACTGTAACACACTGATCTCCCCCACACCCGTCACTGTAACACACTGATATACCCCACACCCCTCACTGTAACACACTGATATATCCCACACCCCTCACTGTAACACACTGATATACCCCACACTCCTCACTGTAATACACTGATATATCCCACACCCCTCACTGTAACTTCCTGATATACCCCACACCCCTCACTGTAACACCCTGATATACCCCACACCCCTCACTGTAACACACTGAAATACCCCGCACCCATCACTGTAAAACACTGATATACCCCCACACACCTCACTGTAACACACTGATATACCCCACACCCCTCACTGTAACACCCTGATATACCCCACACCCCTCACTGTAACACACTGATATACCCCACACCCCTCACTGTAAAACACTGATATACCCCCACACCCCTCACTGTAACTTCCTGATATACCCCACACCCCTCACTGTAACACCCTGATATATCCCACACCCCTCACTGTAACACAGTGATATACCCCACACCCCTCACTGTAACACCCTGATATACCCCACAGCCCTCACTGTAACACACTGATATACCCCACACCCCTCACTGTAACACACTGATATACCTCACACCCCTCACTGTAACACATTGATATACACCACACCCCTCACTGTAACACACTGATATACCCCACACATCTCACTGTAACACACTGATATACACCACACCCCTCATTGTAACACCCCAATTACCCCACACCCCTCACTGTAACACACTGATATATCCCACACCCCTCACTGTAACACACTGATATACCCTACACCCCTCACTGTAACACACTGATATATCCCACACCCCACACAGTAACACACTGATATATCCCACACCCCTCACTGCAACACACTGATATAACCACACCCCTCACTGTAACACACTGATATATCCCACACCCCTTACTGTAACACACTGATATACCCCACACACCTCACTTTAACACCCTGATATACCCCACACCCCTCACTGTAACACACTGATATATCCCACACCCCTCACTGTGAGACACTAATATACCCCACATCCCTCACTGTAACACACTGATATGCCCCACACCCCTCACTGTAACACACTGATATACCCCACACCCCTCACTGTAACACACTGATATACCCTACACCCCTCACTGTAACACAATGATATACCCCACACCCCTCACTGTAACACTCTGATATACCCCACACCCCTCACTGTAACACACTGCTATACCCCACACCCCTCACTGTAACACACTGATGTACCCCACACCCCTCACTGTAACACACTGATATACCACACACCCCTCACTGTAACACACTGATATACCACACACCCCTCACTGTAACACACTGATATATCCCACACCCCTCACTGTAACACCCTGATGTACCCCACACCCCTCAATGTAACACACTGATATACGCCACACCCCTCACTGTAACACACTGATATATCCCACACCCCTCACTGTAACACCCTGATATACCCCACACCCCTCACTGTAACACCCTGATATACCCCACACCCCTCACTGTAACACACTGATATACGCCACACCCCACACTGTAACACCCAGATATACCCCACACCCCTCACTGTAACACACTGATATACGCCACACCCCTCACTGTAACACACTGATATACCCCACACCCCTCACTGTAACACACTGATATACCCCACACCCCTCACTGTAACACACTGATATACCCCACACCCCTCACTGTGACACACTGATGTACCCCACACCCCTCACTGTAACACACTGATATACCCCACACCCCTCACTGTAACACACTGATATACCCCCCACCCCTCACTGTAACACACTGATATATCCCACAACCCTCACTGTAACACAGTGATATATCCCACAACCCTCACTGTAACACAGTGATATATCCCACACCCCTCACTGTAACACACTGATATACGCCACACCCCTCACTGTAACACCCAGATGTACCCCACACCCCTCACTGTAACACACTGATATACGCCACACCCCTCACTGTAACACACTGATATACCCCACACCCCTCACTGTAACACACTGATATACCCCACACCCCTCACTGTAACACACTGATATACCCCACACCCCTCACTGTGACACACTGATACACCCCACACCCCTCACTGTAACACACTGATATACCCCACACCCCTCACTGTAACACACTGATATACCCCAAACCCCTCAATGTAACACACTGATATATCCCACACCCCTCACTGTAACAAAATGATATATCCCACACCCCTCACTGTAACACACTGATATACCCCACACCCCTCACTGTAACACCCTGATATACCCCACACCCCTCACTGTAACACCCTGATATACCCCACACCCCTCACTGTAACACAGTGATATACACCACACCCCTCACTGTAACACACTGATATACCCCACACCCCTCACTGTAACACACTGATATACCCCACACCCCTCACTGTAACACACTGATATACCCCACACCCCTCACTGTGACACACTGATACACCCCACACCCCTCACTGTAACACACTGATATACCCCACACCCCTCACTGTAACACACTGATATACCCCACACCCCTCACTGTAACACACTGATATACCCCACACCCCTCACTGTAGCACCCTGATATATCCCACACCCCTCACTGTAACACACTGATATACCCCACACCCCTCACTGTAACACCCTGATATATCCCACACCCCTCACTGTAACACACTGATATACCCCACACCCCTCACTGTAACACCCTGATATATCCCACACCCCTCACTGTAACACCCTGATATACCCCACACCCCTTACTGTAGCACACTGATATACCCCAAACCCCTCAATGTAACATACTGATATATCCCACACCCCTCACTGTAACACAGTGATATATCCCACACCCCTCACTGTAACACACTGATATACGCCACACCCCACACTGTAACACCCAGATATACCCCACACCCCTCACTGTAACACACTGATATACGCCACACCCCTCACTGTAACACACTGATATATCCCACACCCCTCACTGTAACACACTGATATACCCCACACCCCTCACTGTAACACACTGATATACCCCACCCCCCTCACTGTGACACACTGATGTACCTCACACCCCTCACTGTAACACACTGATATATCCCACACCCCTCACAGTATCACACTGATACACCCCACACCCCTCACTGTAACACACTGATGTACCCCACACCCCTCACTGTAACACACTGATATACCCCACACCCCTCACTGTAGCACCCTGATATATCCCACACCCCTCACTGTAACACACTGATATACCCCACACCCCTCACTGTAACACACTGATATATCCCGCACCCCTCACTGTAACACACTGATATACCCCACACCCCTCGCTGTAACACACTGATATACCCCACACCCCTCACTGTAACACACTGATATATCCCACACCCCTCACTGTAACACACTGATATATCCCACACCCCTCACTGTAACACACTGATATATCCCACACCCCTCACTGTAACACACTGATATATCCCACACCCCTCACTGTAACACACTGATATACCCCACACCCCTCACTGTAACACATTGATATACCCCACACCCCTCACAGTAACACAATGATATACCCCACACCCGTCACTGTAATACACTGAAATACCCCACACCCCTCTCTGTAACACCCTGATGTATCCCACACCCCTCACTGTAACACACTGATATACCCCACACCCCTCACTGTGACACAGTGATATACCCCACATGCCTCACTGTAACACACTGATATGCCCCACACCCCTCACTGTGACACACTGATATACCCCACACCCCTCACTGTAACACAGTGACATACCCCACACCCCTCACTGTAACACACTGATATACCGCACACCCCTCACTGTAACACACTGATATACACCACACCCCTCACTGGAACACACTGATATATCCCACACCCCTCACTGTAACTCACTGATATATCCCACACCCCTCACTGTAACAAAATGATATATCCCACACCCCTCACTGTAACACACTGATATACCCCACACCCCTCACTGTAACACCCTGATATACCCCACACCCCTCACTGTAACACCCTGATATACCCCACACCCCTCACTGTAACACAGTGATATACACCACACCCCTCACTGTAACACACTGATATACCCCACACCCCTCACTGTAACACACTGACATACCCCACACCCCTCACTGTAACACACTGATATACCCCACACCCCTCACTGTGACACACTGATACACCCCACACCCCTCACTGTAACACACTGATATACCCCACACCCCTCACTGTAACACACTGATATACCCCACACCCCTCACTGTAACACACTGATATACCCCACACCCCTCACTGTAACACACTGATATACCCCACACCCCTCACTGTAGCACCCTGATATATCCCACACCCCTCACTGTAACACACTGATATACCCCACACCCCTCACTGTAACACCCTGATATATCCCACACCCCTCACTGTAACACACTGATATACCCCACACCCCTCACTGTAACACCCTGATATATCCCACACCCCTCACTGTAACACCCTGATATACCCCACACCCCTTAATGTAGCACACTGATATACCCCAAACCCCTCAATGTAACATACTGATATATCCCACACCCCTCACTGTAAAACAGTGATATATCCCACACCCCTCACTGTAACACACTGATATACGCCACACCCCACACTGTAACACCCAGATATACCCCACACCCCTCACTGTAACACACTGATATACGCCACACCCCTCACTGTAACACACTGATATACCCCACACCCCTCACTGTAACACACTGATATACCCCACACCCCTCACTGTAACACACTGATATACCCCACACCCCTCACTGTGACACACTGATGTACCTCACACCCCTCACTGTAACACACTGATATATCCCACACCCCTCACAGTATCACACTGATACACCCCACACCCCTCACTGTAACACACTGATGTACCCCACACCCCTCACTGTAACACACTGATATACCCCACACCCCTCACTGTAGCACCCTGATATATCCCACACCCCTCACTGTAACACACTGATATACCCCACACCCCTCACTGTAACACACTGATATATCCCGCACCCCTCACTGTAACACACTGATATACCCCACACCCCTCGCTGTAACACACTGATATACCCCACACCCCTCACTGTAACACACTGATATACCACAAACCCCTCAATGTAACACACTGATATATCCCACACCCCTCACTGTAACACACTGATATATCCCACACCCCTCACTGTAACACACTGATATATCCCACACCCCTCACTGTAACACACTGATATACCCCACACCCCTCACTGTAACACATTGATATACCCCACACCCCTCACAGTAACACAATGATATACCCCACACCCGTCACTGTAATACACTGAAATACCCCACACCCCTCTCTGTAACACCCTGATGTATCCCACACCCCTCACTGTAACACACTGATATACCCCACACCCCTCACTGTGACACAGTGATATACCCCACATGCCTCACTGTAACACACTGATATGCCCCACACCCCTCACTGTGACACACTGATATACCCCACACCCCTCACTGTAACACAGTGACATACCCCACACCCCTCACTGTAACACACTGATATACCGCACACCCCTCACTGTAACACACTGATATACACCACACCCCTCACTGGAACACACTGATATATCCCACACCCCTCACTGTAACACACTGATATATCCCCACACACCTCACCGTAACACACTGATATATCCCACACCCCTCACTGTAACACACTGATATACCCCACACCCCTCACTGTAACACACTGATATACCCTACACCCCTCACTGTAACACCCTGATATACCCTACACCCCTCACTGTAACACCCTGATATACCCCACACCCCTCACTGTAACACACGGATATACACCCCCACCCCTCACTGTAACACCCTGATATACCCCACACCCCTCACTGTAACACACTGATATACCCCACACCCCTCACTGTAACACACTGATATACCGCACACCCCTCACTGTAACACACTGATATACCCCCCACCCCTCACTGTAATACATTGATATACCCCACACCCCTCACTGTAACACACTGATATACCCCCCACCCCTCACTGTGACACAGTGATATACCCCACACCACTCACGGTAACACCCTGATATACCCTACACCCCTCACTGTAACACCCTGATATACCCCACACCCCTCACTGTAACACACTGATATACCTCACACCCCTCACTGTAACACACTGATATACCCCCCACCCCTCACTGTAATACATTGATATACCCCACACCCCTCACTGTAACACACTGATATACGCCCCACCCCTCACTGTGACACAGTGATATACCCCACACCCCTCTCTGTAACACACTGATATACCCCACACCCCTCACTGTAACACCCTGATATATCCCACACCCCTCACTGTAACACCCTGATATACCCCACACCCCTCACTGTAACACACTGATATACCCCAAACCCCTCAATGTAACATACTGATATATCCCACAACCCTCACTGTAACACAGTGATATATCCCACACCCCTCCCTGTAACACACTGATATACGCCACACCCCTCACTGTAACACCCAGATGTACCCCACACCCCTCACTGTAACACACTGATATACGCCACACCCCTCACTGTAACACACTGATATACCCCACACCCCTCACTGTAACACACTGATATACCCCACACCCCTCACTGTAACACACTGATATACCCCACACCCCTCACTGTGACACACTGATATACCCCACACCCCTCACTGTAACACACTGATATATCCCACACCCCTCACAGTAACACACTGATACACCCCACACCCCTCACTGTAACACACTGATATACCCCACACCCCTCACTGTAACACACTGATATACCCCAAACCCCTCAATGTAACACACTGATATATCCCACACCCCTCACTGTAACAAAATGATATACCCCACACCCCTCACTGTAACACACTGATATATCCCGCACCCCTCACTGTAACACACTGATATACCCCACACCCCTCGCTGTAACACACTGATATACCCCACACCCCTCACTGTAACACACTGATATACCCCAAACCCCTCAATGTAACACACTGATATATCCCACACCCCTCACTGTAACACACTGATATATCCCACACCCCTCACTGTAACACACTGATATATCCCACACCCCTCACTGTAACACAATGATATACCCCACACCCCTCACTGTAACACACTGATATACCCCACACCCCTCACTGTAACACCCTGATATACTCCACACCCCTCACTGTAACACACTGAGAGACCCCACACCCCTCACTGTAACACACTGATATACCCCACACCCCTCACTGTAACACCCTGATATACTCCACATCCCTCACTGTAAAACACTGAGAGACCCCACACCCCTCAATGTAACACACTGATATTCCCCACACCCCTCACTGTAACAAACTGATATATCCCACACCCCTCACTGTAACACACTGATATACCCCACACCCCTCACTGTAACACACTGATATTCCCCACACCCCTCACTGTGACACACTGATATACCCCACACCCCTCACTGTGACACACTGATATACCCCACACCCCTCACTGTAACACACTGATATTCCCCACACCCCTCACTGTAACACACTGATATACCCCACACCCCTCACTGTAACACACTGATATACCCCACACCCCTCTCTGTAACACCCTGATGTATCCCACACCCCTCACTGTAACACACTGATATACCCCACACCCCTCACTGTAACACACTGATATACCCCAAACCCCTCAATGTAACACACTGATATATCCCACACCCCTCACTGTAACAAAATGATATACCCCACACCCCTCACTGTAACACACTGATATATCCCGCACCCCTCACTGTAACACACTGATATACCCCACACCCCTCGCTGTAACACACTGATATACCCCACACCCCTCACTGTAACACACTGATATTCCCCACACCCCTCACTGTGACACACTGATATACCCCACACCCCTCACTGTGACACACTGATATACCCCACACCCCTCACTGTAACACACTGATATACCCCACACCCCTCACTGTAACACACTGATATACCCCACACCCCTCACTGTAACACCCTGATATATCCCACACCCCTCACTGTAACACCCTGATATATCCCACACACCTCACTGTAACACCCTGATATACCCCACACCCCTCACTGTAACACACTGATATACCCCACACCCCTCACTGTAACACCCTGATATACCCCACACCCCTCACTGTAACGCCCTGATATACTCCACACCCCTCACTGTAACACACTGATATATCCCACACCCCTCACTGTAACACACTGATATACCCCACACTCCTCACTGTAACACCCTGATATACCCCACACCCCTCACTGTAACACACTGATATACCCCGCACCCCTCACTGTAAAACACTGATATACCCCACACCCCTCACTGTAACTTCCTGATATACCCCGCACCCCTCACTGTAACACACTGATATATCCCACACCCCTCACTGTAACACACTGATATACCCCACACCCCTCACTGTAACACCCTGATATACCCCACACCCCTCACTGTAACACACTGATATACCCCACACCCCTCACTGTAACACCCTGATATACCCCACACCCCTCACTGTAACACACTGATATACCCCACACCCCTCACTGTAAAACACTGATATACCCCCACACCCCTCACTGTAACTTCCTGATATACCCCACACCCCTCACTGTAACACCCTGATATATCCCACACCCCTCACTGTAACACACTGATATATCCCATACCCCTCACTGTAACACACTGATATACCCCACACCCCTCACTGTAACACCCTGATATACCCCACACCCCTCACTGTAACACACTGATATACCCCACACCCCTCACTGTAACACACTGATATACCCCACACCCCTCACTGTAACACATTGATATACACCACACCCCTCACTGTAACGCACTGATATACACCACACCCCTCATTGTAACACCCCAATTACCCGACACCGCTCACTGTAACACACTGATATATCCCACACCCCTCACTGTAACACACTGATATACCCCACACCCCTCACTGTAACACACTGATATATCCCACACCCCTCACAGTAACACACTGATATATCCCACACCCCTCACTGTAACACACTGATATATCCCACACCCCTCACTGTAACACACTGATATACCCCACACCCCTCACTGTAACACACTGATATACCCCACACCCCTCACTGTAACACACTGATATACCCCACACCCCTCACTGTAACACACTGATATACCCCACACCCCTCACTGTAACACACTGATCTCCCCCACACCCCTCACTGTAACACACTGATATACCCCACACCCCTCACTGTAACACACTGATATATCCCACACCCCTCACTGTAACTCACTGATATTCCCCACACCCCTTACTGTAACACAATGATATACCCCACACCCCTCATTGTAAAACACTGATATACCCCACACCCCTCACTGTAACACACTGATATACTCCACACCCCTCATTGCAACACCATAATATACCCCACACCCCTCACTGTAACACACTGATATATCCCACACCCCTCACTGTAACACACTGATATACCCCACACCCCTCACTGTAAACCCTGGTATACCCCACACACCTCTCTGTAACACACTGACGTACCCCACACCCCTCACTGTAACACACTGATATACCCCACACCCCTCACTGTAACACCCTGATATACCCCACACCCCTCAACGTAACACACTGATATACCCCACACCCCTCACTGTTACACACTGATATATCCCACACCCCTCACTGTAACACCCTGATATATCCCACACCCCTCACTGTATCACACTGATATACCCCACACCCCTCACTGTAACACACTGATATACCCCACACCCCTCATTGTAAAACACTGATATACCCCACACCCCTCAATGTAACACACTGATATACTCCACACCCCTCATTGCAACGCCATAATATACCCCACACCCCTCACTGTAACACACTGATATATCCCACACCCCTCACTGTAAAACACTGATATACCCCACACCCCTCACTGTAAACCCTGGTATACCCCACACACCTCTCTGTAACACACTGACGTACCCCACACCCTTCAACGTAACACACTGATATACCCCACACCCCTCACTGTTACACACTGATATATCCCACACCCCTCACTGTAACACTCTGAGATACCCCACACCCCTCACTGTAATACACTGATGTACCCCACACCCCTCACTGTAACACACTGATATATTCCACACCCCTCAGTGTAACACACTGACGTACCCCACACCCTTCAACGTAACACACTGATATACCCCACACCCCTCACTGTAACACACTGACGTACCCCACACCCTTCAACGTAACACACTGATATACCCCACACCCCTCACTGTTACACACTGATATATCCCACACCCCTCACTGTAACACACTGATATACCCCACACCCCTCACTGTAATACACTGATGTACCCCACACCCCTCACTGTAACACACTGATATATCCCACACCCCTCAGTGTAACACACTGATATATCCCACACCCCTCACTGTAACACACTGATATAC
This sequence comes from Chiloscyllium punctatum, assembly GCF_047496795.1. Taxonomy (NCBI): domain Eukaryota; kingdom Metazoa; phylum Chordata; class Chondrichthyes; order Orectolobiformes; family Hemiscylliidae; genus Chiloscyllium; species Chiloscyllium punctatum. Next base: position 52,267 of record NW_027310144.1, read on the forward strand.
CCCACATCCCTCACTGTAACACACTGATATACCCCACATCCCTCACTGTAACACACTGATATATCCCACACCCCTCACTGTAACACACTGATATACCCCACACCCCTCACTGTAACACACTGATATACCCCACACCCCTCACTGTAACACACTGATATACCCCACACCCCTCACTGTAACACACTGATATACCCCACACCCCTCTCTGTAATACACTGATATACCCCACACCCCTCACTGTAACACAATGATATACCCCACACCCCTCACTGTAACACACTGATATACCCCACACCCCTCACTGTAACACACTGCTATACCCCACACCCCTCCCTGTAACACACTGATATACCCCACACCCCTCACTGTAACACACTGATATACCCCACACCCCTCACTGTAACACACGGATATACCCCACACCCCTCACTGTAACACACTGATATACCCCACACCCCTCACTGTAACACACTGATATACCCCACACCCCTCACTGTAACACACTGATATATCCCACACCCCTCACTGTAACACACTGATATACCCCACACCCCTCACTATAACACACTGATATACCCCACACCCCTCACTGTAACACACTGATCTCCCCCACACCTCTCACTGTAACACACTGATATACCCCACACCCCTCACTGTAACACACTGATATATCCCACACCCCTCACTGTAACACACTGATATACCCCACACTCCTCACTGTAATACACTGATATACCCCACACCCCTCACTGTAACTTCCTGATATACCCCTCACCCCTCACTGTAACACCCTGATATACCCCACACCCCTCAATGTAACACACTGAAATACCCCGCACCCATCACTGTAAAACACTGATATACCCCCACACCCCTCACTGTAACACACTGATATACCCCACACCCCTCACTGTAACACCCTGATATACCCCACACCCCTCACTGTAACACACTGATATACCCCACACCCCTCACTGTAAAACACTGATATACCCCCACACCCCTCACTGTAACTTCCTGATACACCCCACACCCCTCACTGTTACACCCTGATATATCCCACACCCCTCACTGTAACACACTGATATACCCCACACCCCTCACTGTAACAACCTGATATACCCCACACCCCTCACTGTAACACACTGATATACCCCACAGCCCTCACTGTAACACACTGATATACCCCACACCCCTCACTGTAACACACTGATATACCCCACACCCCTCACTGTAACACACTGATATACCCCACACCCCTCACTGTAACACACTGATATACCCCACACCCCTCACTGTAACACACTGATATATCCCACACCCCTCACTGTCACACATTGATATACACCACACCCCTCACTGTAACACACTGATATACCCCACACATCTCACTGCAACACACTGATATACACCACACCCCACATTGTAACACCCCAATTACCCCACACCCCTCACTGTAACACACTGATATATCCCACACCCCTCACTGTAACACCCTGATATATCCCACACCCCTCACTGTAACACACTGATATATCCTCCACCCCTCACTGTAACACACTGATATACCCCACACCCCTCACTGTAACACACTGATATACCCCACACCCCTCACTGTAACACACTGATATCTCCCACACCCCACACAGTAACACACTGATATATCCCACACCCCTCACTGCAACACACTGATATAACCACACCCCTCACTGTAACACACTGATATATCCCACACCCCTTTCTGTAACACACTGATATACACCACACCCCTCACTGTAACACACTGATATACCCCACACCCCTGACTGTGATACACTGATACACCCCACACCCCTCACTGTAACACACTGATATGCCCCACACCCCTCACTGTAACACACTGATATACCCCACACCCCTCACTGTTACACACTGATATATCCCACACCCCTCACTGTAACACCCTGATATATCCCACACCCCTCACTGTATCACACTGATATACCCCACACCCCTCACTGTAACACACTGATATACCCCACACCCCTCACTGTGAGACACTAATATACCCCACACCCCTCACTGTAACACACTGATATGCCCCACACCCCTCACTGTAACACACTGATATACCGCACACCCCTCACTGTGACACCCTGATATACCCCACACCCCTCACTGTAACACACTGATATACCCCACACCCCTCACTGTAACACAGTGATATACCCCACACCCCTCACTGTAACACACTGATATACCCCACACCCCTCACTGTAACACACTGATATACCCCCCACCCCTCACTGTAACACACTGATATATCCCACACCCCTCACTGTAACACAGTGATATATCCCACACCCCTCACTGTGACACACTGATATACCCCACACCCCTCACTGTAACACACTGATATACCCCACACCCCTCACTGTGACACACTGATATACCCCACACCCCTCACTGTAACACACTGATATACCCCACACCCCTCACTGTAACACACTGATCTCCCCCACACCCCTCACTGTAACACACTGATATACCCCACACCCCTCACTGTAACACACTGATATACCCCACACCCCTCACTGTAACACACTGATCTCCCCCACACCCCTCACTGTAACACACTGATATACCCCACACCCCTCATTGTAACACACTGATATACCCCACACCCCTCACTGTAACATCCTGATATACCCCACACCCCTCACTGTAACACACTGATATACCCCACACCCCTCACTGTAACACTCTGATATAGGCCACACCCCTCTCTGTAACACACTGATATATCCCACACCCCACACTGTAACACACTGATATACCCCACACCCCTCACTGTAACACCCTGATATACCCCACACCCCTCACTATAACACACTGATATATCCCACACCCCTCACTGTAACACACTGATCTCCCCCACACCCCTCACTATAACACACTGATATACCCCACACCCCTCACTGTAACACACTGATATACCCCACACCCCTCACTGTAACACACTGATATACCCCACACCCCTCACTGTAACACAGTGATATACACCACACCCCTCACTGTAACACACTGATATACCCCACACCCCTCACTGTAACACACTGATATACCCCACACCCCTCACTATAACACACTGATATACCCTACACCCCTCCCTGTAACACCCTGATATATCCCACACCCCTCACTGTAACACACCGATATAGCCCACACCCCTCACTGTAACACACTGATATACCCCACACCCCTCAATGTAACACACTGATATATCCCACACCCCTCACTGTAACACACTGATACACCCCACACCCCTCACTGTAACACACTGATATACCCTACACCCCTCACTGTAACACACTGATATATCCCACACCCCTCACTGTAACACACTGATATATCCCACACCCCTCACTGTAACACACTGATATACCCCACACCCCTCACTGTAACACACTGATATGTCCCACACCCCTCACTGTGACACACTGATATATCCCACACCCCTCACTGTAGCACTCTGATATATCCCACACCCCTCACTGTAACACACTGATATACCCCAAACCCCTCAATGTAACAACCTGATATACCCCAAACCCCTCACTGTAACACACTGATATACCCCACACCCCTCACTGTAACACACTGATATATCCCACACCCCTCACTGTAACACACTGATACACCCCACACCCCTCACTGTAACACACTGATATATCCCACACCCCTCAATGTAACACACTGATATATCCCACACCCCTCACTGTAACACACTGATATACCCCACACCCCTCACTGTAACACACTGATATACCCCAAACCCCTCAATGTAACACACTGATACACCCCACACCCCTCACTGTAACAACCTGATATACCCCAAACCCCTCAATGTAACACACTGATATATCCCACACCCCTCACTGTAACACACTGATACACCCCACACCCCTCACTGTAACACACTGATATATCCCACACCCCACACTGTAACACCCTGATATACCCCACACCCCTCACTGTAACACACTGATATACCCCTCAGCCCTCACTGTAACACCCTGATATACCCCAAACCCCTCACTGTAACACACTGATATACCCCACACCCCTCACTGTAACACACTGATATACCCCACACCCCTCACTGTAACACACTGATATACCCCACACCCCTCACTGTAACACACTGATATATCCCACACCCCTCACTGTAACACACTGATATACCCTACACCCCTCACTGTAACACACTGATATACCCCACACCCCTCACTGTAACACACTGATATACCCCACACCCCTCACTGTAACACACTGATATATCCCACACCCCTCACTGTAACACACTGATATACACCACACCCCTCACTGTAACACACTGATATACCCCACACCCCTCACTGTAACACACTGATATATCCCACACCCCACACTGTAACACACTGATATACCCTACACCCCTCACTGTAACACACTGATATACCCCACACCCCTCACTGTAACACACTGATATATCCCACACCCCACACTGTAACACACTGATATACCCTACACCCCTCACTGTAACACACTGATATATCCCACACCCCTCACTGTAACACACTGATATATCCCACACCCCTCACTGTAACACACTGATATACCCCACACCCCTCACTGTAACACACTGATATATCCCACACCCCTCACTGTAACACACTGATATATCCCACACCCCTCACTGTAACACACTGATATACCCCACACCCCACACTGTAACACCCTGATATATCCCACACCCCTCACTGTAACACACTGATATACCCCACACCCCTCACTGCAACACACTGATATACCCCACACCCCTCACTGTAACATCCTGATATACCCCACACCCCTCACTGTAACACACTGATATATCCCACGCCCCTCACTGTAACACACCGATATATCCCACACCCCTTACTGTAACACTCTGATATACACCACACCCCTCAGTGTAACACAGTGATATACCCCACACCCCTCACTGTAACACCCTGATATACCCCACACCCCTCACTGTAACACACTGATATACGCCACACCCTTCAACGTAACACCCTGATATACCCCACACCCCTCTCTGTAACACACTGATATATCCCCACACCCCTCTCTGTAACACACTGATATATCCAACACCCCTCACTGTAACACACTGATATACCCCACACCCCTTACTGTAACACACTGATATACACCACACCCCTTACTGTAACACAATGATATACCCCACACCCCTCATTGTAAAACACTGATATATCCCACACCCCTCACTGTAACACACTGATATACCCCACACCCCTCACTGTAACACACTGATATATCCCACACCCCTCACTGTAACACACTGATATACTCCACACCCCTCATTGCAACACCATAATATACCCCACACCCCTCACTGTAACACACTGATATATCCCACACCCCTCACTGTAACACAATGATATACCCCACACCCCTCACTGTAACACCCTGATATACCCCACACCCCTCACTGTAACACACTGATATATCCCACACCCCTCACTATATCACACTGATATACCCCACACCCCTCACTGTAACACACTGATATATCCCACACCCCTCACTGAAATCCCTGATATACCCCACACCCCTCACTGTAACACACTGATATACCCCACACCCCCCACGGTAACACACTGATATACCCCACACCCCTCACTGTAACACCCTGATATATCCCACACCCCTCACTGTATCACACTGATATACCCCACACTCCTCACTGTAACACACTGACGTACCCCACACCCTTCAACGTAACACACTGATATACCCCACACCCCTCACTGTTACAGACTGATATACCCCACACCCCTCACTGTAATTCACTGATGTACCCCACAACCCTCACTGTAACACACTTATATATCCCACACCCCTCAGTGTAACACATTGATATATCCCACACCCCTCACTGTAACACACTTATATATCCCACACCCCTCAGTGTAACACAATGATATACCCCACACCCCTCACTGTAACACACTGATATATCCCACACCACTCACTGTAACACACTGATATACCCCACACCCCTCACTGTAACACACTGATATATCCCACACCCCTCACTGTAACACACTGATATACCCCCCACCCCTCACTGTAACACACTGATATACCCCCCACCCCTGACTGTAACACACTGATATACCCCACACCCCTCACTGTGACACACTGATATACCCCACACCCCTCACTGTAACACACTGATATATCCCACACCCCTCACTGTAACACACTGATATACCCCACACCCCTCACTGTAACACACTGATATACCCCACACCCCTCATTGTGACACACTGATATACCCCACACCCCTCACTGTAACACACTGATATATCCCACACCCCTCACTGTAACACCCTGATATACCCCACACCCCTCACTGTAACACACTGATCTGCCCCACACCCCTCACTGTAACACACTGATATTCCCCACACCCCTCACTGTAACACACTGATATATCCCACACCCCACACTGTAACACACTGATATACCCCACACCCCTCACTGTAACACACTGATATACCCCACACCCCTCACTGTAACACACTGATATACCCCACACCCCTTACTGTAACACAGTGATATACACCACACCCCTTACTGTAACACAATGATATACCCCACACCCCTCATTGTAAAACACTGATATACCCCACACCCCTCACTGTAACTCACTGATATTCCCCACACCCCTTACTGTAACACAATGATATACCCCACACCCCTCATTGTAAAACACTGATATACCCCACACCCCTCAATGTAACACACTGATATACTCCACACCCCTCATTGCAACACCATAATATACCCCACACCCCTCACTGTAACACACTGATATACCCCACACCCCTCACTGTAACACACTGATATACCCCACACCCCTCACTGTAAACCCTGGTATACCCCACACACCTCTCTGTAACACACTGACGTACCCCACACCCCTCACTGTAACACCCTGATATACCCCACACCCCTCAACGTAACACACTGATATACCCCACACCCCTCACTGTTACACACTGATATATCCCACACCCCTCACTGTAACACCCTGATATATCCCACACCCCTCACTGTATCACACTGATATACCCCACACACCTCTCTGTAACACACTGACGTACCCCACACCCCTCACTGTAACACACTGACGTACCCCACACCCTTCAACGTAACACACTGATATACCCCACACCCCTCACTGTAACACACTGCTATACCCCACACCCCTCACTGTAACACACTGATATACCCCACACCCCTCACTGTAATACACTGATGTACCCCACACCCCTCACTGTAACACACTGATATATCCCACACCCCTCAGTGTAACACACTGATATATCCCACACCGCTCACTGTAACACACTGATATATCCCACACCCCTCACTGTAACACACTGATATGCCCCACATCCCTCACTGTAACACACTGATATACCCCACATCCCTCACTGTAACACACTGATATATCCCACACCCCTCACTGTAACACACTGATATACCCCACACCCCTCACTGTAACACACTGATATACCCCACACCCCTCACTGTAACAAACTGATATACCCCACACCCCTCACTGTAACACACTGATATACCCCACACCCCTCTCTGTAATACACTGATATACCCCACACCCCTCACTGTAACACAATGATATACCCCACACCCCTCACTGTAACACACTGATATACCCCACACCCCTCACTGTAACACACTGCTATACCCCACACCCCTCCCTGTAACACACTGATATACCCCACACCCCTCACTGTAACACACTGATATACCCCACACCCCTCACTGTAACACACGGATATACCCCTCACCCCTCACTGTAACACACTGATATACCCCACACCCCTCACTGTAACACACTGATATACCCCACACCCCTCACTGTAACACACTGATATATCCCACACCCCTCACTGTAACACACTGATATACCCCACACCCCTCACTATAACACACTGATATACCCCACACCCCTCACTGTAACACACTGATCTCCCCCACACCCGTCACTGTAACACACTGATATACCCCACACCCCTCACTGTAACACACTGATATATCCCACACCCCTCACTGTAACACACTGATATACCCCACACTCCTCACTGTAATACACTGATATATCCCACACCCCTCACTGTAACTTCCTGATATACCCCACACCCCTCACTGTAACACCCTGATATACCCCACACCCCTCACTGTAACACACTGAAATACCCCGCACCCATCACTGTAAAACACTGATATACCCCCACACACCTCACTGTAACACACTGATATACCCCACACCCCTCACTGTAACACCCTGATATACCCCACACCCCTCACTGTAACACACTGATATACCCCACACCCCTCACTGTAAAACACTGATATACCCCCACACCCCTCACTGTAACTTCCTGATATACCCCACACCCCTCACTGTAACACCCTGATATATCCCACACCCCTCACTGTAACACACTGATATACCCCACACCCCTCACTGTAACACCCTGATATACCCCACAGCCCTCACTGTAACACACTGATATACCCCACACCCCTCACTGTAACACACTGATATACCTCACACCCCTCACTGTAACACATTGACATACACCACACCCCTCACTGTAACACACTGATATACCCCACACATCTCACTGTAACACACTGATATACACCACACCCCTCATTGTAACACCCCAATTACCCCACACCCCTCACTGTAACACACTGATATATCCCACACCCCTCACTGTAACACACTGATATACCCCACACCCCTCACTGTAACACACTGATATATCCCACACCCCACACAGTAACACACTGATATATCCCACACCCCTCACTGCAACACACTGATATAACCACACCCCTCACTGTAACACACTGATATATCCCACACCCCTTACTGTAACACACTGATATACCCCACACACCTCACTTTAACACCCTGATATACCCCACACCCCTCACTGTAACACACTGATATATCCCACACCCCTCACTGTGAGACACTAATATACCCCACATCCCTCACTGTAACACACTGATATGCCCCACACCCCTCACTGTAACACACTGATATACCCCACACCCCTCACTGTAACACACTGATATATCCCACACCCCTCACTGTGAGACACTAATATACCCCACATCCCTCACTGTAACACACTGATATACCGCACACCCCTCACTGTGACACACTGATATATCCCACACCCCTCACTGTAACACACTGATATACTCCACACCCCTCATTGCAACACCATAATATACCCCACACCCCTCACTGTAACACACTGATATATCCCACACCCCTCACTGTAACACAATGATATACCCCACACCCCTCACTGTAACACCCTGATATACCCCACACCCCTCACTGTAACACACTGATATATCCCACACCCCTCACTATATCACACTGATATACCCCACACCCCTCACTGTAACACACTGATATATCCCACACCCCTCACTGAAATCCCTGATATACCCCACACCCCTCACTGTAACACACTGATATACCCCACACCCCCCACGGTAACACACTGATATACCCCACACCCCTCACTGTAACACCCTGATATATCCCACACCCCTCACTGTATCACACTGATATACCCCACACTCCTCACTGTAACACACTGACGTACCCCACACCCTTCAACGTAACACACTGATATACCCCACACCCCTCACTGTTACAGACTGATATACCCCACACCCCTCACTGTTACAGACTGATATACCCCACACCCCTCACTGTAATTCACTGATGTACCCCACAACCCTCACTGTAACACACTTATATATCCCACACCCCTCAGTGTAACACATTGATATATCCCACACCCCTCACTGTAACACACTTATATATCCCACACCCCTCAGTGTAACACAATGATATACCCCACACCCCTCACTGTAACACACTGATATATCCCACACCACTCACTGTAACACACTGATATACCCCACACCCCTCACTGTAACACACTGATATATCCCACACCCCTCACTGTAACACACTGATATACCCCCCACCCCTCACTGTAACACACTGATATATCCCACACCCCTCACTGTAACACCCTGATATACCCCACACCCCTCACTGTAACACACTGATCTGCCCCACACCCCTCACTGTAACACACTGATATTCCCCACACCCCTCACTGTAACACACTGATATATCCCACACCCCACACTGTAACACACTGATATACCCCACACCCCTCACTGTAACACACTGATATACCCCACACCCCTCACTGTAACACACTGATATACCCCACACCCCTTACTGTAACACAGTGATATACACCACACCCCTTACTGTAACACAATGATATACCCCACACCCCTCATTGTAAAACACTGATATATCCCACACCCCTCACTGTAACTCACTGATATTCCCCACACCCCTTACTGTAACACAATGATATACCCCACACCCCTCATTGTAAAACACTGATATACCCCACACCCCTCAATGTAACACACTGATATACTCCACACCCCTCATTGCAACACCATAATATACCCCACACCCCTCACTGTAACACACTGATATACCCCACACCCCTCACTGTAACACACTGATATACCCCACACCCCTCACTGTAAACCCTGGTATACCCCACACACCTCTCTGTAACACACTGACGTACCCCACACCCCTCACTGTAACACCCTGATATACCCCACACCCCTCAACGTAACACACTGATATACCCCACACCCCTCACTGTTACACACTGATATATCCCACACCCCTCACTGTAACACCCTGATATATCCCACACCCCTCACTGTATCACACTGATATACCCCACACACCTCTCTGTAACACACTGACGTACCCCACACCCCTCACTGTAACACACTGACGTACCCCACACCCTTCAACGTAACACACTGATATACCCCACACCCCTCACTGTTACACACTGATATATCCCACACCCCTCACTGTAACACACTGATATACCCCACACCCCTCACTGTAATACACTGATGTACCCCACACCCCTCACTGTAACACACTGATATATCCCACACCCCTCAGTGTAACACACTGATATATCCCACACCGCTCACTGTAACACACTGATATATCCCACACCCCTCACTGTAACACACTGATATGCCCCACATCCCTCACTGTAACACACTGATATACCCCACATCCCTCACTGTAACACACTGATATATCCCACACCCCTCACTGTAACACACTGATATACCCCACACCCCTCACTGTAACACACTGATATACCCCACACCCCTCACTGTAACAAACTGATATACCCCACACCCCTCACTGTAACACACTGATATACCCCACACCCCTCTCTGTAATACACTGATATACCCCACACCCCTCACTGTAACACAATGATATACCCCACACCCCTCACTGTAACACACTGATATACCCCACACCCCTCACTGTAACACACTGCTATACCCCACACCCCTCCCTGTAACACACTGATATACCCCACACCCCTCACTGTAACACACTGATATACCCCACACCCCTCACTGTAACACACGGATATACCCCACACCCCTCACTGTAACACACTGATATACCCCACACCCCTCACTGTAACACACTGATATACCCCACACCCCTCACTGTAACACACTGATATATCCCACACCCCTCACTGTAACACACTGATATACCCCACACCCCTCACTATAACACACTGATATACCCCACACCCCTCACTGTAACACACTGATCTCCCCCACACCCGTCACTGTAACACACTGATATACCCCACACCCCTCACTGTAACACACTGATATATCCCACACCCCTCACTGTAACACACTGATATACCCCACACTCCTCACTGTAATACACTGATATATCCCACACCCCTCACTGTAACTTCCTGATATACCCCACACCCCTCACTGTAACACCCTGATATACCCCACACCCCTCACTGTAACACACTGAAATACCCCGCACCCATCACTGTAAAACACTGATATACCCCCACACACCTCACTGTAACACACTGATATACCCCACACCCCTCACTGTAACACCCTGATATACCCCACACCCCTCACTGTAACACACTGATATACCCCACACCCCTCACTGTAAAACACTGATATACCCCCACACCCCTCACTGTAACTTCCTGATATACCCCACACCCCTCACTGTAACACCCTGATATATCCCACACCCCTCACTGTAACACACTGATATACCCCACACCCCTCACTGTAACACCCTGATATACCCCACAGCCCTCACTGTAACACACTGATATACCCCACACCCCTCACTGTAACACACTGATATACCTCACACCCCTCACTGTAACACATTGACATACACCACACCCCTCACTGTAACACACTGATATACCCCACACATCTCACTGTAACACACTGATATACACCACACCCCTCATTGTAACACCCCAATTACCCCACACCCCTCACTGTAACACACTGATATATCCCACACCCCTCACTGTAACACACTGATATACCCCACACCCCTCACTGTAACACACTGATATATCCCACACCCCACACAGTAACACACTGATATATCCCACACCCCTCACTGCAACACACTGATATAACCACACCCCTCACTGTAACACACTGATATATCCCACACCCCTTACTGTAACACACTGATATACCCCACACACCTCACTTTAACACCCTGATATACCCCACACCCCTCACTGTAACACACTGATATATCCCACACCCCTCACTGTGAGACACTAATATACCCCACATCCCTCACTGTAACACACTGATATGCCCCACACCCCTCACTGTAACACACTGATATACCCCACACCCCTCACTGTAACACACTGATATATCCCACACCCCTCACTGTGAGACACTAATATACCCCACATCCCTCACTGTAACACACTGATATACCGCACACCCCTCACTGTGACACACTGATATATCCCACACCCCTCACTGTAACACACTGATAGAGCCCACACCCCTCACTGTAACACACTGATATACCCCACACCCCTCACTGTAACACACTGATATACCCCACACCCCTCACTGTAACACACTGATATACCCCACACCCCTCACTGTAACAACCTGATATACCCCACACCCCTCACTGTAACACACTGATATACCCCACACCGCTCACTGTAACACAGTGATATATCCCACACCCCTCACTGTAACACACTGATATACCCCACACACCTCACTTTAACACCCTGATATACCCCACACCCCTCACTGTAACACACTGATATATCCCACACCCCTCACTGTAACACACTGATATACACCACACCCCTTACTGTAACACAATGATATACCCGACACCCCTCATTGTAAAACACTGACATATCCCACACCCCTCACTGTAACTCACTGATATTCAACACACCCCTTACTGTAACACAATGATATACCCCACACCCCTCATTGTAAAACACTGATATATCCCACACCCCTCACTGTAACACACTGATATACCCCACACCCCTCACTGTAACACACTGATATACTCCACACCCCTCATTGCAACACCATAATATACCCCACACCCCTCACTGTAACACAGTGATATATCCCACACCCCTCACTGTAACACAATGATCTGCCCCACACTCCTCACTGTAACACACTGATATACCCCACACCCCTCACTGTAACATCCTGATATATCCCACACCCCTCACTGTAAACCCTGGTATACCCCACACCCCTCACTGTAACACACTGATATACCCCACATCCCTCAATGTAACATACTGATATATCCCACACCCCTCACTGTAACACACTGACGTACCCCACACCCCTCACTGTAACACACTGACGTACCCCACACCCTTCAACGTAACACACTGATATACCCCACACCCCTCACTGTAACACACTGATATACCCCACACCCCTCACTGTAACACACTGATATACCCCACACCCCTCACTGTTACACACTGATATATCCCACAACCCTCACTGTAACACACTGATATACCCCACACCCCTCACTGTAATACACTGATGTACCCCACACCCCTCACTGTAACACACTGATATATCCCACACCCCTCAGTGTAACACACTGATATATCCCACACCCCTCACTGTAACACAATGATATACCCCACACCCCTCACTGTAACACACTGATATACCCCACATCCCTCACTGTAACACACTGATATACCCCACATCCCTCACTGTAACACACTGATATATCCCACACCCCTCACTGTAACACACTGATATAGCCCACACCCCTCACTGTAACACACTGATATACCCCACACCCCTCACTGTAACACACTGATATACCCCACATCCCTCACTGTAACACACTGATATACCCCACATCCCTCACTGTAACACACTGATATATCCCACACCCCTCACTGTAACACACTGATATAGCCCACACCCCTCACTGTAACACACTGATATATCCCACACCCCTCACTGTAACACACTGATATATCCCACACCCCTCACTTTAACACACTGATATATCCCCACACCCCTCACTGTAACACACTGATATATCCCACACCCCTCACTGTAACACACTGATCTCCCCCACACCCCTCACTGTAACACACTGATATACCCTACACCCCTCACTGTAACACCCTGATATATCCCACACCCCCCACTGTAACACACTGATATACCTCACACCCCTCACTGTAACACACTGATGTATCCCACACCCCTCACTGTAACACCCCACTTACCCCACACCCCTCACTGTAACACACTGATATACCCCACATCCCTCACTGTAACACACTGATATATCCCACACCCCTCACTTTTACACCCTGATATCCCCCACACCCCTCACTGTAACACACTGATATACCCCACACCCCTCACTGTAACACCCTGATATACCCCACACCCCTCACTGTAACACCCTGATATTCCCCACACCCCTCACTGTAACACACTGATATATCCCACACCCCTCACTGTAACACACTGATATATCCCACACCCCTCACTGTAACACACTGATATACCCCACACCACTCACTGTAACACACTGATATACCCCACACCCCTCACTGTAACACACTGATATACCCCACACCCCTCACTGTAACACACTGATATATCCCACACCCCTCACTGTAACACACTGATATACCCCACACCCCTCACTGTAACACACTGATATACCCCACACCACTCACTGTAACACACTGATATACCCCACACCCCTCACTGTAACACACTGATATACCCCACACCCCTCACTGTAACACACTGATATACCCCACACCCCTCACTGTTACACACTGATATATCCCACATCCCTCACTGTAACACACTGATATACCCCACACCCCTCACTGTTACACACTGATATATCCCACACCCCTCACTGTAACACACTGATATACCCCACACCCCTCACTGTTACACACTGATATATCCCACAACCCTCACTGTAACGCACTGATATACCCCACACCCCTCACTGTAATACACTGATGTACCCCACACCCCTCACTGTTACACACTGATATATCCCACACCCCTCACTGTAACACACTGCTATATCCCACACCCCTCAGTGTAACACACTGATATATCCCACACCCCTCACTGCAACACAATGATATACCCCACACCCCTCACTGTAACACACTGATATACCCCACACCCCTCACTGTAACACACTGATATACCCCACATCCCTCACTGTAACACACTGATATACCCCACACCCCTCACTGTAACACACTGATATACCCCACACCCCTCACTGTAACACACTGATATATCCCACACCCCTCACTGTAACACACTGATATACCCCACACCCCTCACTGTAACACACTGATATACCCCACACCACTCACTGTAACACACTGATATACCCCACACCCCTCACTGTAACACACTGATATACCCCACACCCCTCACTGTAACACACTGATATACCCCACACCCCTCACTGTTACACACTGACATATCCCACATCCCTCACTGTAACACACTGATATACCCCACACCCCTCACTGTTACACACTGATATATCCCACACCCCTCACTGTAACACACTGATATACCCCACACCCCTCACTGTTACACACTGATATATCCCACAACCCTCACTGTAACACACTGATATACCCCACACCCCTCACTGTAATACACTGATATACCCCACATCCCTCACTGTAACACACTAATATACCCCACACCCCTCACTGTTACACACTGATATATCCCACACCCCTCACTGTAACACACTGCTATATCCCACACCCCTCAGTGTAACACACTGATATATCCCACACCCCTCACTGCAACACAATGATATACCCCACACCCCTCACTGTAACACACTGATATACCCCACACCCCTCACTGTAACACACTGATATACCCCACATCCCTCACTGTAACACACTGATATATCCCACACCCCTCACTGTAACACAATGATATACCCCACACCCCTCACTGTAACACACTGATATATCCCACACCCCTCACTGTAACACACTGATATACCCCACACCCTTCACTGTAACGCACTGATATACCCCACATCCCTCACTGTAACACACTGATATATCCCACACCCCTCACTGTAACACACTGATATACCCTACACCCCTCACTGTAACACCCTGATATATCCCACACCCCCCACTGTAACACACTGATATATCCCACACCCCTCACTGTAACACACTGATATATCCCACACCCCTCACTGTAACACACTGATATACCCTACACCCCTCACTGTAACACCCTGATATATCCCACACCCCCCACTGTAACACACTGATATACCTCACACCCCTCACTGTAACACACTGATATATCCCACACCCCTCACTGTAACACCCCACTTACCCCACACCCCTCACTGTAACACACTGATATACCCCACATCCCTCACTGTAACACACTGATATATCCCACACCCCTCACTTTTACACCCTGATATACCCCACATCCGTCAGTGTAACACACTGATATACCCCACACCCCTCACTGTAACACCCTGATATACCCCACACCCCTCACTGTAACACACTGATATATCCCACACCCCTCACTGTAACACAATGATATACCCCACACCCCTCACTGTAACACACTGATATATCCCACACCCCTCACTGTAACACACTGATATACCCCACACCCTTCACTGTAACGCACTGATATACCCCACATCCCTCACTGTAACACACTGATATATCCCACACCCCTCACTGTAACACACTGATATACCCTACACCCCTCACTGTAACACCCTGATATATCCCACACCCCCCACTGTAACACACTGATATACCCCACATCCCTCACTGTAACACACTGATATATCCCACACCCCTCACTGTAACACACTGATATACCCTACACCCCTCACTGTAACACCCTGATATATCCCACACCCCCCACTGTAACACACTGATATACCTCACACCCCTCACTGTAACACACTGATATATCCCACACCCCTCACTGTAACACCCCACTTACCCCACACCCCTCACTGTAACACACTGATATATCCCACACCCCTCACTGTAACACACTGATATACCCCACACCCCTCACTGTAACACACTGATATACCCCACACCCCTCTCTGTAACACCCTGATGTATCCCACACCCCTCACTGTAACACACTGATATACCCCACACCCCTCACTGTAACACACTGATATACCCCAAACCCCTCAATGTAACACACTGATATATCCCACACCCCTCACTGTAACAAAATGATATACCCCACACCCCTCACTGTAACACACTGATATATCCCGCACCCCTCACTGTAACACACTGATATACCCCACACCCCTCGCTGTAACACACTGATATACCCCACACCCCTCACTGTAACACACTGATATTCCCCACACCCCTCACTGTGACACACTGATATACCCCACACCCCTCACTGTGACACACTGATATACCCCACACCCCTCACTGTAACACACTGATATACCCCACACCCCTCACTGTAACACACTGATATACCCCACACCCCTCACTGTAACACCCTGATATATCCCACACCCCTCACTGTAACACCCTGATATATCCCACACACCTCACTGTAACACCCTGATATACCCCACACCCCTCACTGTAACACACTGATATACCCCACACCCCTCACTGTAACACCCTGATATACCCCACACCCCTCACTGTAACGCCCTGATATACTCCACACCCCTCACTGTAACACACTGATATATCCCACACCCCTCACTGTAACACACTGATATACCCCACACTCCTCACTGTAACACCCTGATATACCCCACACCCCTCACTGTAACACACTGATATACCCCGCACCCCTCACTGTAAAACACTGATATACCCCACACCCCTCACTGTAACTTCCTGATATACCCCGCACCCCTCACTGTAACACACTGATATATCCCACACCCCTCACTGTAACACACTGATATACCCCACACCCCTCACTGTAACACCCTGATATACCCCACACCCCTCACTGTAACACACTGATATACCCCACACCCCTCACTGTAACACCCTGATATACCCCACACCCCTCACTGTAACACACTGATATACCCCACACCCCTCACTGTAAAACACTGATATACCCCCACACCCCTCACTGTAACTTCCTGATATACCCCACACCCCTCACTGTAACACCCTGATATATCCCACACCCCTCACTGTAACACACTGATATATCCCATACCCCTCACTGTAACACACTGATATACCCCACACCCCTCACTGTAACACCCTGATATACCCCACACCCCTCACTGTAACACACTGATATACCCCACACCCCTCACTGTAACACACTGATATACCCCACACCCCTCACTGTAACACATTGATATACACCACACCCCTCACTGTAACGCACTGATATACACCACACCCCTCATTGTAACACCCCAATTACCCGACACCCCTCACTGTAACACACTGATATATCCCACACCCCTCACTGTAACACACTGATATACCCCACACCCCTCACTGTAACACACTGATATATCCCACACCCCTCACAGTAACACACTGATATATCCCACACCCCTCACTGTAACACACTGATATATCCCACACCCCTCACTGTAACACACTGATATACCCCACACCCCTCACTGTAACACACTGATATACCCCACACCCCTCACTGTAACACACTGATATACCCCACACCCCTCACTGTAACACACTGATATACCCCACACCCCTCACTGTAACACACTGATCTCCCCCACACCCCTCACTGTAACACACTGATATACCCCACACCCCTCACTGTAACACACTGATATATCCCACACCCCTCACTGTAACTCACTGATATTCCCCACACCCCTTACTGTAACACAATGATATACCCCACACCCCTCATTGTAAAACACTGATATACCCCACACCCCTCACTGTAACACACTGATATACTCCACACCCCTCATTGCAACACCATAATATACCCCACACCCCTCACTGTAACACACTGATATATCCCACACCCCTCACTGTAACACACTGATATACCCCACACCCCTCACTGTAAACCCTGGTATACCCCACACACCTCTCTGTAACACACTGACGTACCCCACACCCCTCACTGTAACACACTGATATACCCCACACCCCTCACTGTAACACCCTGATATACCCCACACCCCTCAACGTAACACACTGATATACCCCACACCCCTCACTGTTACACACTGATATATCCCACACCCCTCACTGTAACACCCTGATATATCCCACACCCCTCACTGTATCACACTGATATACCCCACACCCCTCACTGTAACACACTGATATACCCCACACCCCTCATTGTAAAACACTGATATACCCCACACCCCTCAATGTAACACACTGATATACTCCACACCCCTCATTGCAACGCCATAATATACCCCACACCCCTCACTGTAACACACTGATATATCCCACACCCCTCACTGTAAAACACTGATATACCCCACACCCCTCACTGTAAACCCTGGTATACCCCACACACCTCTCTGTAACACACTGACGTACCCCACACCCTTCAACGTAACACACTGATATACCCCACACCCCTCACTGTTACACACTGATATATCCCACACCCCTCACTGTAACACACTGATATACCCCACACCCCTCACTGTAACACACTGATGTACCCCACACCCCTCACTGTAACACACTGATACACCCCACACCCCTCAGTGTAACACACTGACGTACCCCACACCCTTCAACGTAACACACTGATATACCCCACACCCCTCACTGTAACACACTGACGTACCCCACACCCTTCAACGTAACACACTGATATACCCCACACCCCTCACTGTTACACACTGATATATCCCACACCCCTCACTGTAACACACTGATATACCCCACACCCCTCACTGTAATACACTGATGTACCCCACACCCCTCACTGTAACACACTGATATATCCCACACCCCTCAGTGTAACACACTGATATATCCCACACCCCTCACTGTAACACACTGATATACCCCACATCCCTCACTGTAACACACTGATATACCCCACATCCCTCACTGTAACACACTGATATATCCCACACCCCTCACTGTAACACACTGATATACCCCACACCCCTCACTGTAACACACTGATATACCCCACACCCCTCACTGTAACACACTGATATACCCCACACCCCTCACTGTAACACACTGATATACCCCACACCCCTCTCTGTAATACACTGATATACCCCACACCCCTCACTGTAACACAATGATATACCCCACACCCCTCACTGTAACACACTGATATACCCCACACCCCTCACTGTAACACACTGCTATACCCCACACCCCTCCCTGTAACACACTGATATACCCCACACCCCTCACTGTAACACACTGATATACCCCACACCCCTCACTGTAACACACGGATATACCCCACACCCCTCACTGTAACACACTGATATACCCCACACCCCTCACTGTAACACACTGATATACCCCACACCCCTCACTGTAACACACTGATATATCCCACACCCCTCACTGTAACACACTGATATACCCCACACCCCTCACTATAACACACTGATATACCCCACACCCCTCACTGTAACACACTGATCTCCCCCACACCTCTCACTGTAACACACTGATATACCCCACACCCCTCACTGTAACACACTGATATATCCCACACCCCTCACTGTAACACACTGATATACCCCACACTCCTCACTGTAATACACTGATATACCCCACACCCCTCACTGTAACTTCCTGATATACCCCTCACCCCTCACTGTAACACCCTGATATACCCCACACCCCTCAATGTAACACACTGAAATACCCCGCACCCATCACTGTAAAACACTGATATACCCCCACACCCCTCACTGTAACACACTAATATACCCCACACCCCTCACTGTAACACCCTGATATACCCCACACCCCTCACTGTAACACACTGATATACCCCACACCCCTCACTGTAAAACACTGATATACCCCCACACCCCTCACTGTAACTTCCTGATACACCCCACACCCCTCACTGTAACACCCTGATATATCCCACACCCCTCACTGTAACACACTGATATACCCCACACCCCTCACTGTAACAACCTGATATACCCCACACCCCTCACTGTAACACACTGATATACCCCACAGCCCTCACTGTAACACACTGATATACCCCACACCCCTCACTGTAACACACTGATATACCCCACACCCCTCACTGTAACACACTGATATACCCCACACCCCTCACTGTAACACACTGATATACCCCACACCCCTCACTGTAACACACTGATATATCCCACACCCCTCACTGTCACACATTGATATACACCACACCCCTCACTGTAACACACTGATATACCCCACACATCTCACTGCAACACACTGATATACACCACACCCCACATTGTAACACCCCAATTACCCCACACCCCTCACTGTAACACACTGATATATCCCACACCCCTCACTGTAACACCCTGATATATCCCACACCCCTCACTGTAACACACTGATATACCCTCCACCCCTCACTGTAACACACTGATATACCCCACACCCCTCACTGTAACACACTGATATACCCCACACCCCTCACTGTAACACACTGATATCTCCCACACCCCACACAGTAACACACTGATATATCCCACACCCCTCACTGCAACACACTGATATAACCACACCCCTCACTGTAACACACTGATATATCCCACACCCCTTTCTGTAACACACTGATATACACCACACCCCTCACTGTAACACACTGATATACCCCACACCTCTGACTGTGATACACTGATACACCCCACACCCCTCAC
Organism: Chiloscyllium punctatum; assembly: GCF_047496795.1. Taxonomy (NCBI): domain Eukaryota; kingdom Metazoa; phylum Chordata; class Chondrichthyes; order Orectolobiformes; family Hemiscylliidae; genus Chiloscyllium; species Chiloscyllium punctatum. The sequence continues at coordinate 74,801 of NW_027310144.1, forward strand.
TGTAACACACTGATATGCCCCACACCCCTCACTGTAACACACTGATATACCCCACACCCCTCACTGTTACACACTGATATATCCCACACCCCTCACTGTAACACCCTGATATATCCCACACCCCTCACTGTATCACACTGATATACCCCACACCCCTCACTGTAACACACTGATATACCCCACACCCCTCACTGTGAGACACTAATATACCCCACACCCCTCACTGTAACACACTGATATGCCCCACACCCCTCACTGTAACACACTGATATACCGCACACCCCTCACTGTGACACCCTGATATACCCCACACCCCTCACTGTAACACACTGATATACCCCACACCCCTCACTGTAACACAGTGATATACCCCACACCCCTCACTGTAACACACTGATATACCCCACACCCCTCACTGTAACACACTGATATACCCCCCACCCCTCACTGTAACACACTGATATATCCCACACCCCTCACTGTAACACAGTGATATATCCCACACCCCTCACTGTGACACACTGATATACCCCACACCCCTCACTGTAACACACTGATATACCCCACACCCCTCACTGTGACACACTGATATACCCCACACCCCTCACTGTAACACACTGATATACCCCACACCCCTCACTGTAACACACTGATCTCCCCCACACCCCTCACTGTAACACACTGATATACCCCACACCCCTCACTGTAACACACTGATATACCCCACACCCCTCACTGTAACACACTGATCTCCCCCACACCCCTCACTGTAACACACTGATATACCCCACACCCCTCATTGTAACACACTGATATACCCCACACCCCTCACTGTAACATCCTGATATACCCCACACCCCTCACTGTAACACACTGATATACCCCACACCCCTCACTGTAACACTCTGATATAGGCCACACCCCTCTCTGTAACACACTGATATATCCCACACCCCACACTGTAACACACTGATATACCCCACACCCCTCACTGTAACACACTGATATAGCCCACACCCCTCACTGTAACACACTGATCTCCCCCACACCCCTCACTATAACACACTGATATACCCCACACCCCTCACTGTAACACACTGATATACCCCACACCCCTCACTGTAACACACTGATATACCCCACACCCCTCACTGTAACACAGTGATATACACCACACCCCTCACTGTAACACACTGATATACCCCACACCCCTCACTGTAACACACTGATATACCCCACACCCCTCACTATAACACACTGATATACCCTACACCCCTCCCTGTAACACCCTGATATATCCCACACCCCTCACTGTAACACACCGATATAGCCCACACCCCTCACTGTAACACACTGATATACCCCACACCCCTCAATGTAACACACTGATATATCCCACACCCCTCACTGTAACACACTGATACACCCCACACCCCTCACTGTAACACACTGATATACCCTACACCCCTCACTGTAACACACTGATATATCCCACACCCCTCACTGTAACACACTGATATATCCCACACCCCTCACTGTAACACACTGATATACCCCACACCCCTCACTGTAACACACTGATATGTCCCACACCCCTCACTGTGACACACTGATATATCCCACACCCCTCACTGTAGCACTCTGATATATCCCACACCCCTCACTGTAACACACTGATATACCCCAAACCCCTCAATGTAACAACCTGATATACCCCAAACCCCTCACTGTAACACACTGATATACCCCACACCCCTCACTGTAACACACTGATATATCCCACACCCCTCACTGTAACACACTGATACACCCCACACCCCTCACTGTAACACACTGATATATCCCACACCCCTCAATGTAACACACTGATATATCCCACACCCCTCACTGTAACACACTGATATACCCCACACCCCTCACTGTAACACACTGATATACCCCAAACCCCTCAATGTAACACACTGATACACCCCACACCCCTCACTGTAACAACCTGATATACCCCAAACCCCTCAATGTAACACACTGATATATCCCACACCCCTCACTGTAACACACTGATACACCCCACACCCCTCACTGTAACACACTGATATATCCCACACCCCACACTGTAACACCCTGATATACCCCACACCCCTCACTGTAACACACTGATATACCCCTCAGCCCTCACTGTAACACCCTGATATACCCCAAACCCCTCACTGTAACACACTGATATACCCCACACCCCTCACTGTAACACACTGATATACCCCACACCCCTCACTGTAACACACTGATATACCCCACACCCCTCACTGTAACACACTGATATATCCCACACCCCTCACTGTAACACACTGATATACCCTACACCCCTCACTGTAACACACTGATATACCCCACACCCCTCACTGTAACACACTGATATACCCCACACCCCTCACTGTAACACACTGATATATCCCACACCCCTCACTGTAACACACTGATATACCCCACACCCCTCACTGTAACACACTGATATACCCCACACCCCTCACTGTAACACACTGATATATCCCACACCCCACACTGTAACACACTGATATACCCTACACCCCTCACTGTAACACACTGATATACCCCACACCCCTCACTGTAACACACTGATATATCCCACACCCCTCACTGTAACACACTGATATATCCCACACCCCTCACTGTAACACACTGATATACCCCACACCCCTCACTGTAACACACTGATATATCCCACACCCCTCACTGTAACACACTGATATATCCCACACCCCTCACTGTAACACACTGATATACCCCACACCCCACACTGTAACACCCTGATATATCCCACACCCCTCACTGTAACACACTGATATACCCCACACCCCTCACTGCAACACACTGATATACCCCACACCCCTCACTGTAACATCCTGATATACCCCACACCCCTCACTGTAACACACTGATATATCCCACGCCCCTCACTGTAACACACCGATATATCCCACACCCCTTACTGTAACACTCTGATATACACCACACCCCTCAGTGTAACACAGTGATATACCCCACACCCCTCACTGTAACACCCTGATATACCCCACACCCCTCACTGTAACACACTGATATACGCCACACCCTTCAACGTAACACCCTGATATACCCCACACCCCTCTCTGTAACACACTGATATATCCCCACACCCCTCTCTGTAACACACTGATATATCCAACACCCCTCACTGTAACACACTGATATACCCCACACCCCTTACTGTAACACACTGATATACACCACACCCCTTACTGTAACACAATGATATACCCCACACCCCTCATTGTAAAACACTGATATATCCCACACCCCTCACTGTAACACACTGATATACCCCACACCCCTCACTGTAACACACTGATATATCCCACACCCCTCACTGTAACACACTGATATACTCCACACCCCTCATTGCAACACCATAATATACCCCACACCCCTCACTGTAACACACTGATATATCCCACACCCCTCACTGTAACACAATGATATACCCCACACCCCTCACTGTAACACCCTGATATACCCCACACCCCTCACTGTAACACACTGATATATCCCACACCCCTCACTATATCACACTGATATACCCCACACCCCTCACTGTAACACACTGATATATCCCACACCCCTCACTGAAATCCCTGATATACCCCACACCCCTCACTGTAACACACTGATATACCCCACACCCCCCACGGTAACACACTGATATACCCCACACCCCTCACTGTAACACCCTGATATATCCCACACCCCTCACTGTATCACACTGATATACCCCACACTCCTCACTGTAACACACTGACGTACCCCACACCCTTCAACGTAACACACTGATATACCCCACACCCCTCACTGTTACAGACTGATATACCCCACACCCCTCACTGTAATTCACTGATGTACCCCACAACCCTCACTGTAACACACTTATATATCCCACACCCCTCAGTGTAACACATTGATATATCCCACACCCCTCACTGTAACACACTTATATATCCCACACCCCTCAGTGTAACACAATGATATACCCCACACCCCTCACTGTAACACACTGATATATCCCACACCACTCACTGTAACACACTGATATACCCCACACCCCTCACTGTAACACACTGATATATCCCACACCCCTCACTGTAACACACTGATATACCCCCCACCCCTCACTGTAACACACTGATATATCCCACACCCCTCACTGTAACACCCTGATATACCCCACACCCCTCACTGTAACACACTGATCTGCCCCACACCCCTCACTGTAACACACTGATATTCCCCACACCCCTCACTGTAACACACTGATATATCCCACACCCCACACTGTAACACACTGATATACCCCACACCCCTCACTGTAACACACTGATATACCCCACACCCCTCACTGTAACACACTGATATACCCCACACCCCTTACTGTAACACAGTGATATACACCACACCCCTTACTGTAACACAATGATATACCCCACACCCCTCATTGTAAAACACTGATATATCCCACACCCCTCACTGTAACTCACTGATATTCCCCACACCCCTTACTGTAACACAATGATATACCCCACACCCCTCATTGTAAAACACTGATATACCCCACACCCCTCAATGTAACACACTGATATACTCCACACCCCTCATTGCAACACCATAATATACCCCACACCCCTCACTGTAACACACTGATATACCCCACACCCCTCACTGTAACACACTGATATACCCCACACCCCTCACTGTAAACCCTGGTATACCCCACACACCTCTCTGTAACACACTGACGTACCCCACACCCCTCACTGTAACACCCTGATATACCCCACACCCCTCAACGTAACACACTGATATACCCCACACCCCTCACTGTTACACACTGATATATCCCACACCCCTCACTGTAACACCCTGATATATCCCACACCCCTCACTGTATCACACTGATATACCCCACACACCTCTCTGTAACACACTGACGTACCCCACACCCCTCACTGTAACACACTGACGTACCCCACACCCTTCAACGTAACACACTGATATACCCCACACCCCTCACTGTTACACACTGATATATCCCACACCCCTCACTGTAACACACTGATATACCCCACACCCCTCACTGTAATACACTGATGTACCCCACACCCCTCACTGTAACACACTGATATATCCCACACCCCTCAGTGTAACACACTGATATATCCCACACCGCTCACTGTAACACACTGATATATCCCACACCCCTCACTGTAACACACTGATATGCCCCACATCCCTCACTGTAACACACTGATATACCCCACATCCCTCACTGTAACACACTGATATATCCCACACCCCTCACTGTAACACACTGATATACCCCACACCCCTCACTGTAACACACTGATATACCCCACACCCCTCACTGTAACAAACTGATATACCCCACACCCCTCACTGTAACACACTGATATACCCCACACCCCTCTCTGTAATACACTGATATACCCCACACCCCTCACTGTAACACAATGATATACCCCACACCCCTCACTGTAACACACTGATATACCCCACACCCCTCACTGTAACACACTGCTATACCCCACACCCCTCCCTGTAACACACTGATATACCCCACACCCCTCACTGTAACACACTGATATACCCCACACCCCTCACTGTAACACACGGATATACCCCACACCCCTCACTGTAACACACTGATATACCCCACACCCCTCACTGTAACACACTGATATACCCCACACCCCTCACTGTAACACACTGATATATCCCACACCCCTCACTGTAACACACTGATATACCCCACACCCCTCACTATAACACACTGATATACCCCACACCCCTCACTGTAACACACTGATCTCCCCCACACCCGTCACTGTAACACACTGATATACCCCACACCCCTCACTGTAACACACTGATATATCCCACACCCCTCACTGTAACACACTGATATGCCCCACACTCCTCACTGTAATACACTGATATATCCCACACCCCTCACTGTAACTTCCTGATATACCCCACACCCCTCACTGTAACACCCTGATATACCCCACACCCCTCACTGTAACACACTGAAATACCCCGCACCCATCACTGTAAAACACTGATATACCCCCACACACCTCACTGTAACACACTGATATACCCCACACCCCTCACTGTAACACCCTGATATACCCCACACCCCTCACTGTAACACACTGATATACCCCACACCCCTCACTGTAAAACACTGATATACCCCCACACCCCTCACTGTAACTTCCTGATATACCCCACACCCCTCACTGTAACACCCTGATATATCCCACACCCCTCACTGTAACACACTGATATACCCCACACCCCTCACTGTAACACCCTGATATACCCCACAGCCCTCACTGTAACACACTGATATACCCCACACCCCTCACTGTAACACACTGATATACCTCACACCCCTCACTGTAACACATTGACATACACCACACCCCTCACTGTAACACACTGATATACCCCACACATCTCACTGTAACACACTGATATACACCACACCCCTCATTGTAACACCCCAATTACCCCACACCCCTCACTGTAACACACTGATATATCCCACACCCCTCACTGTAACACACTGATATACCCCACACCCCTCACTGTAACACACTGATATATCCCACACCCCACACAGTAACACACTGATATATCCCACACCCCTCACTGCAACACACTGATATAACCACACCCCTCACTGTAACACACTGATATATCCCACACCCCTTACTGTAACACACTGATATACCCCACACACCTCACTTTAACACCCTGATATACCCCACACCCCTCACTGTAACACACTGATATATCCCACACCCCTCACTGTGAGACACTAATATACCCCACATCCCTCACTGTAACACACTGATATGCCCCACACCCCTCACTGTAACACACTGATATACCCCACACCCCTCACTGTAACACACTGATATATCCCACACCCCTCACTGTGAGACACTAATATACCCCACATCCCTCACTGTAACACACTGATATACCGCACACCCCTCACTGTGACACACTGATATATCCCACACCCCTCACTGTAACACACTGATAGAGCCCACACCCCTCACTGTAACACACTGATATACCCCACACCCCTCACTGTAACACACTGATATACCCCACACCCCTCACTGTAACACACTGATATACCCCACACCCCTCACTGTAACAACCTGATATACCCCACACCCCTCACTGTAACACACTGATATACCCCACACCCCTCACGGTAATATACTGATATTCCCCACACCCCTCACTGTAACACACTGATATACCCCACACCGCTCACTGTAACACAGTGATATATCCCACACCCCTCACTGTAACACACTGATATACCCCACACACCTCACTTTAACACCCTGATATACCCCACACCCCTCACTGTAACACACTGATATATCCCACACCCCTCACTGTAACACACTGATATACACCACACCCCTTACTGTAACACAATGATATACCCGACACCCCTCATTGTAAAACACTGACATATCCCACACCCCTCACTGTAACTCACTGATATTCAACACACCCCTTACTGTAACACAATGATATACCCCACACCCCTCATTGTAAAACACTGATATATCCCACACCCCTCACTGTAACACACTGATATACCCCACACCCCTCACTGTAACACACTGATATACTCCACACCCCTCATTGCAACACCATAATATACCCCACACCCCTCACTGTAACACAGTGATATATCCCACACCCCTCACTGTAACACAATGATCTGCCCCACACTCCTCACTGTAACACACTGATATACCCCACACCCCTCACTGTAACATCCTGATATATCCCACACCCCTCACTGTAAACCCTGGTATACCCCACACCCCTCACTGTAACACACTGATATACCCCACATCCCTCAATGTAACATACTGATATATCCCACACCCCTCACTGTAACACACTGACGTACCCCACACCCCTCACTGTAACACACTGACGTACCCCACACCCTTCAACGTAACACACTGATATACCCCACACCCCTCACTGTAACACACTGATATACCCCACACCCCTCACTGTAACACACTGATATACCCCACACCCCTCACTGTTACACACTGATATATCCCACAACCCTCACTGTAACACACTGATATACCCCACACCCCTCACTGTAATACACTGATGTACCCCACACCCCTCACTGTAACACACTGATATATCCCACACCCCTCAGTGTAACACACTGATATATCCCACACCCCTCACTGTAACACAATGATATACCCCACACCCCTCACTGTAACACACTGATATACCCCACATCCCTCACTGTAACACACTGATATACCCCACATCCCTCACTGTAACACACTGATATATCCCACACCCCTCACTGTAACACACTGATATAGCCCACACCCCTCACTGTAACACACTGATATACCCCACACCCCTCACTGTAACACACTGATATACCCCACATCCCTCACTGTAACACACTGATATACCCCACATCCCTCACTGTAACACACTGATATATCCCACACCCCTCACTGTAACACACTGATATAGCCCACACCCCTCACTGTAACACACTGATATATCCCACACCCCTCACTGTAACACACTGATATATCCCACACCCCTCACTTTAACACACTGATATATCCCCACACCCCTCACTGTAACACACTGATATATCCCACACCCCTCACTGTAACACACTGATCTCCCCCACACCCCTCACTGTAACACACTGATATACCCTACACCCCTCACTGTAACACCCTGATATATCCCACACCCCCCACTGTAACACACTGATATACCTCACACCCCTCACTGTAACACACTGATGTATCCCACACCCCTCACTGTAACACCCCACTTACCCCACACCCCTCACTGTAACACACTGATATACCCCACACCCCTCACTGTAACACACTGATATATCCCACACCCCTCACTTTTACACCCTGATATCCCCCACACCCCTCACTGTAACACACTGATATACCCCACACCCCTCACTGTAACACCCTGATATACCCCACACCCCTCACTGTAACACCCTGATATTCCCCACACCCCTCACTGTAACACACTGATATATCCCACACCCCTCACTGTAACACACTGATATATCCCACACCCCTCACTGTAACACACTGATATACCCCACACCACTCACTGTAACACACTGATATACCCCACACCCCTCACTGTAACACACTGATATACCCCACACCCCTCACTGTAACACACTGATATATCCCACACCCCTCACTGTAACACACTGATATACCCCACACCCCTCACTGTAACACACTGATATACCCCACACCACTCACTGTAACACACTGATATACCCCACACCCCTCACTGTAACACACTGATATACCCCACACCCCTCACTGTAACACACTGATATACCCCACACCCCTCACTGTTACACACTGATATATCCCACATCCCTCACTGTAACACACTGATATACCCCACACCCCTCACTGTTACACACTGATATATCCCACACCCCTCACTGTAACACACTGATATACCCCACACCCCTCACTGTTACACACTGATATATCCCACAACCCTCACTGTAACGCACTGATATACCCCACACCCCTCACTGTAATACACTGATGTACCCCACACCCCTCACTGTTACACACTGATATATCCCACACCCCTCACTGTAACACACTGCTATATCCCACACCCCTCAGTGTAACACACTGATATATCCCACACCCCTCACTGCAACACAATGATATACCCCACACCCCTCACTGTAACACACTGATATACCCCACACCCCTCACTGTAACACACTGATATACCCCACATCCCTCACTGTAACACACTGATATACCCCACACCCCTCACTGTAACACACTGATATACCCCACACCCCTCACTGTAACACACTGATATATCCCACACCCCTCACTGTAACACACTGATATACCCCACACCCCTCACTGTAACACACTGATATACCCCACACCACTCACTGTAACACACTGATATACCCCACACCCCTCACTGTAACACACTGATATACCCCACACCCCTCACTGTAACACACTGATATACCCCACACCCCTCACTGTTACACACTGACATATCCCACATCCCTCACTGTAACACACTGATATACCCCACACCCCTCACTGTTACACACTGATATATCCCACACCCCTCACTGTAACACACTGATATACCCCACACCCCTCACTGTTACACACTGATATATCCCACAACCCTCACTGTAACACACTGATATACCCCACACCCCTCACTGTAATACACTGATATACCCCACATCCCTCACTGTAACACACTAATATACCCCACACCCCTCACTGTTACACACTGATATATCCCACACCCCTCACTGTAACACACTGCTATATCCCACACCCCTCAGTGTAACACACTGATATATCCCACACCCCTCACTGCAACACAATGATATACCCCACACCCCTCACTGTAACACACTGATATACCCCACACCCCTCACTGTAACACACTGATATACCCCACATCCCTCACTGTAACACACTGATATATCCCACACCCCTCACTGTAACACAATGATATACCCCACACCCCTCACTGTAACACACTGATATATCCCACACCCCTCACTGTAACACACTGATATACCCCACACCCTTCACTGTAACGCACTGATATACCCCACATCCCTCACTGTAACACACTGATATATCCCACACCCCTCACTGTAACACACTGATATACCCTACACCCCTCACTGTAACACCCTGATATATCCCACACCCCCCACTGTAACACACTGATATATCCCACACCCCTCACTGTAACACACTGATATATCCCACACCCCTCACTGTAACACACTGATATACCCTACACCCCTCACTGTAACACCCTGATATATCCCACACCCCCCACTGTAACACACTGATATACCTCACACCCCTCACTGTAACACACTGATATATCCCACACCCCTCACTGTAACACCCCACTTACCCCACACCCCTCACTGTAACACACTGATATACCCCACATCCCTCACTGTAACACACTGATATATCCCACACCCCTCACTTTTACACCCTGATATACCCCACATCCGTCAGTGTAACACACTGATATACCCCACACCCCTCACTGTAACACCCTGATATACCCCACACCCCTCACTGTAACACACTGATATATCCCACACCCCTCACTGTAACACAATGATATACCCCACACCCCTCACTGTAACACACTGATATATCCCACACCCCTCACTGTAACACACTGATATACCCCACACCCTTCACTGTAACGCACTGATATACCCCACATCCCTCACTGTAACACACTGATATATCCCACACCCCTCACTGTAACACACTGATATACCCTACACCCCTCACTGTAACACCCTGATATATCCCACACCCCCCACTGTAACACACTGATATACCCCACATCCCTCACTGTAACACACTGATATATCCCACACCCCTCACTGTAACACACTGATATACCCTACACCCCTCACTGTAACACCCTGATATATCCCACACCCCCCACTGTAACACACTGATATACCTCACACCCCTCACTGTAACACACTGATATATCCCACACCCCTCACTGTAACACCCCACTTACCCCACACCCCTCACTGTAACACACTGATATATCCCACACCCCTCACTGTAACACACTGATATACCTCACACCCCTCACTGTAACACACTGATGTACCCCACACCCCTCACTGTAACACACTGATATATCCCACACCCCTCACTGTAACACCCCACTTACCCCACACACCCTCACTGTAACACACTGATATACCCCACATCCCTCACTGTAACACACTGATATATCCCACACCCCTCACTTTTACACCCTGATATACCCCACACCCCTCAGTGTAACACACTGATATACCCCACACCCCTCACTGTAACACCCTGATATACCCCACACCCCTCACTGTAACACACTGATATACCCCACACCCCTCACTGTAACACACTGATATATCCCACACCCCTCACTGTAACACACTGATATATCCCACACCCCTCACTGTAACACACTGATATACCCCACACCACTCACTGTAACACACTGATATACCCCACACCCCTCACTGTAACACACTGATATACCCCACACCCCTCACTGTAACACACTGATATATCCCACACCCCTCACTGTAACACACTGATATACCCCACACCCCTCACTGTAACACACTGATATACCCCACACCACTCACTGTAACACACTGATATACCCCACACCCCTCACTGTAACACACTGATATACCCCACACCCCTCACTGTAACACACTGATATACCCCACACCCCTCACTGTTACACACTGATATATCCCACATCCCTCACTGTAACACACTGATATACCCCACACCCCTCACTGTTACACACTGATATATCCCACACCCCTCACTGTAACACACTGATATACCCCACACCCCTCACTGTTACACACTGATATATCCCACAACCCTCACTGTAACGCACTGATATACCCCACACCCCTCACTGTAATACACTGATGTACCCCACACCCCTCACTGTTACACACTGATGTATCCCACACCCCTCACTGTAACACACTGCTATATCCCACACCCCTCAGTGTAACACACTGATATATCCCACACCCCTCACTGCAACACAATGATATACCCCACACCCCTCACTGTAACACACTGATATACCCCACACCCCTCACTGTAACACACTGATATACCCCACATCCCTCACTGTAACACACTGATATACCCCACACCCTCACTGTAACACACTGATATACCCCACACCCCTCACTGTAACACACTGATATATCCCACACCCCTCACTGTAACACACTGATATACCCCACACCCCTCACTGTAACACACTGATATACCCCACACCACTCACTGTAACACACTGATATACCCCACACCCCTCACTGTAACACACTGATATACCCCACACCCCTCACTGTAACACACTGATGTACCCCACACCCCTCACTGTTACACACTGATATATCCCACATCCCTCACTGTAACACACTGATATACCCCACACCCCTCACTGTTACACACTGATATATCCCACACCCCTCACTGTAACACACTGATATACCCCACACCCCTCACTGTTCCACACTGATATATCCCACAACCCTCACTGTAACACACTGATATACCCCACACCCCTCACTGTAATACACTGATGTACCCCACACCCCTCACTGTTACACACTGATATATCCCACACCCCTCACTGTAACACACTGCTATATCCCACACCCCTCAGTGTAACACACTGATATATCCCACACCCCTCACTGCAACACAATGATATACCCCACACCCCTCACTGTAACACACTGATATACCCCACACCCCTCACTGTAACACACTGATATACCCCACATCCCTCACTGTAACACACTGATATATCCCACACCCCTCACTGTAACACAATGATATACCCCACACCCCTCACTGTAACACACTGATATATCCCACACCCCTCACTGTAACACACTGATATACCCCACACCCTTCACTGTAACGCACTGATATACCCCACATCCCTCACTGTAACACACTGATATATCCCACACCCCTCACTGTAACACACTGATATACCCTACACCCCTCACTGTAACACACTGATATATCCCACACCCCCCACTGTAACACACTGATATACCTCACACCCCTCACTGTAACACACTGATATATCCCACACCCCTCACTGTAACACCCCACTTACCCCACACCCCCTCACTGTAACACACTGATATACCCCACATCCCTCACTGTAACACACTGATATATCCCACACCCCTCACTTTTACACCCTGATATACCCCACACCCCTCAGTGTAACACACTGATATACCCCACACCCCTCACTGTAACACCCTGATATACCCCACACCCCTCACTGTAACACACTGATATATCCCACACCCCTCACTGTAACACACTGATATATCCCACACCCCTCACTGTAACACACTGATATACCCCACACCACTCACTGTAACACACTGATATATCCCACACCCCTCACAGTAACACACTGTTATACCCCACACCCCTCACTGTAACATACTTATATACCCCACACCTCTCACTGTAACACACTGATATACCCCACACCCCTCACTGTAACACACTGATATACCCCCCACCCCTCACTGTAACACACTGATTTTCCCCACACCCCTCACTCTAACATACTTATATACCCCACACCTCTCACTGTAACACACTGATATACCCCACACCCCTCACAGTAACACACTGATATATCCCACACCCCTCACTGTAACACCCTGATATACCCCACACCCCTCACTGTAACACACTGATATACCCCACACCCCTCACTGTAACACACTGATATATCCCCACCCCCCTCAATGTAACACACTGATATACCCCACACCCCTCACCGTAACACACTGATATACCCCACACCCCTCACTGTAACACACTGATATACCCCCCACCCCTCACTGTAACACACTGATATACCCCACACCCCTCACTGTAACACACTGATATACCCCACACCCCTCACTGTAACACACTGATATACCCCACACCCCTCACAGTAACACACTGATATACCCCACACCCCTCACTGTAACACACTGATATACCCCACACCCCTCACTGTAACACACTGATATACCCCACACCCCTCACTGTAACACACTGATATACCCCACACCCCTCACAGTAACACACTGATATACCCCACACCCCTCACTGTAACACACTGATATACCCCACACCCCTCACTGTAACACACTGATATACCCCACACCCCTCACTGTAACATACTGATATACCCCACACCCCTCTGATTCCCTCTCACCTCTTCCACTCCGCGACACCCCTCCCTTTTATCTGAAGCAGTGCTGCTCCCCCGTCCCCGCGTTTTCCCGAGACGGTGTCTGTCACGGGACGGTTCGCGTTGCGCCCGTGCGCGCCCCTCCCTCACCTCCCTTTCCCCAGCCTCCGTGTAATCCGCCCGCTGCCGATAAATCCGAATGGTCCCGCTTAGCCTGCCGGGAGTCTCAACCGCCCGTGTCTGTCCTCCCCTTCCCTCTCAGGACCCGATCGGGGGGGGGGGGGCGGCCCGAAACTCGGACAACGCCCGAGCCTCGCGACTCCCCGGTGGACCCCTCGTCATGAAAGTCGCCTGGCCCCGGCTGGTGTGAGTGACTCGCGGGGAGTCGGCAGGCCAGGGGAACGCTGGAGCCCGGAGGGGGAAGATGAACCAGGAGAGGTTCTGCTCGATGGGTCAGGTGAAGAGCTTCCCCGCCATGATCTACTCCTTCCCGTTTGCCAGCACGCTGAGGAACTCCCCGGCACTGGGGCTGCTCAACAACGGACCCTGCATCACCAGCTACAGCAATGGAGAGAACCAGAAGGGCCCGTCACTCTGCTGTGAGTCTAACCCTCAACCCCCCACCCCCCCCCGGCCACAGCCTCACTCCGCGCGGTTACACTGGGCTCTGAGGGAGGGTCGGTGCTGAGGGAGGGTCGGTGCTGAGGGAGGGTCAGTGCTGAGGGAGTGAGTCCTGTGGGAGGGTCAGTGCTGAGGGAGTGGGTGCTGAGGGAGGGTCAGTGCTGAGGGAGGGTCAGTGCTGAGGGAGGGTCAGTGCTGTGGGAGGGTCAGTGCTGAGGGAGGGTCAGTGCTGTGGGAGGGTCAGTGCTGAGGGAGGGTCAGTGCTGAGGGAGTGGGTGCTGAGGGAGGGTCAGTGCTGTGGGAGGGTCAGTGCTGAGGGAGGGTCGGTGCTGAGGGAGGGTCAGTCCTGAGGGAGGGTCAGTGCTGAGGGAGCGGGCATTGTGAGAACTTTTGAAGTGTTGGATCTTGCTGTGTAAAACATGGCTGTTGTCCGTCTCTCAGTGCAGCGGTAACACAGGCTCAATCCCAAACTCATCCCAAACTCAACCTTCATCACAACCTCCCGAACCCCAGACCCAACCCTGAACCCCAGACCCAACCCCGAGCCCCAGACCCAACCCCGAGCCCCAGACCCAACCCCGAGCCCCAGACCCAACCCCGAGCCCCAGACCCAACCCCGAACCCCAGACCCAACCCCGAACCCCAGACCCAACCCCGAGCCCCAGACCCAACCCCGATCCCCAGACCCGACCCCGAGCCCCAGACCCGACCCCGAGCACCAGACCCGACCCCGAACCCCAGACCCGACCCCGAACCCCAGACCCGACCCCGAACCCCAGACCCGACCCCGAACCCCAGACCCAACCCCGAGCCCCAGACCCAACCCCGAACCCCAGACCCAACCCCGAACCCCAGACCCAACCCCGAGCCCCAGACCCAACCCCGAGCCCCAGACCCAACCCCGAACCCCAGACCCAACACCGAACCCCAGACCCAACACCGAACCCCAAACCCAACACGGAGCCCCAAACCCAACCCCGAGCCCCAGACCCAACCCCGAACCCCAGACCCAACCCCGAACCCCAGACCCAACCCCGAGCCCCAGACCCAACCCCGAACCCCAGACCCAACCCCGAACCCCAGACCCAACCCCGAACCCCAGACCCAACCCCGAACCCCAGACCCAACCCCGAGCCCCAGACCCAACCCCGAGCCCCAGACCCAACCCCGAACCCCAGACCCAACCCCGAGCCCCAGACTCCCCCCCGAGCCCCAGACCCAACCCCGAACCC
Source organism: Chiloscyllium punctatum (assembly GCF_047496795.1). Classification (NCBI taxonomy): domain Eukaryota; kingdom Metazoa; phylum Chordata; class Chondrichthyes; order Orectolobiformes; family Hemiscylliidae; genus Chiloscyllium; species Chiloscyllium punctatum. Next base: position 91,678 of record NW_027310144.1, read on the forward strand.
CAGACTCCCCCCCCGAACCCCAGACCCAACCCCGAACCCCAGACCCAACCCCAAACCCCAGACTCCCCCCCGAACCCCAGACTCCCCCCGAGCCCCAGACCCAACCCCGAACCCCAGACCCAACCCCGAACCCCAGACCCAACCCCGAACCCCAGACCCAACCCAGATCCCCAAAACCCAACCCCGAACCCCAGACCCAAACCCAAACCCCAGACCCAACCCCGAACCCCAGACCCAACCCCAAACCCCAGACCCAACCCCGAACCCCAGACCCAAACCCAAACCCCAGACCCAACCCCGATCCCCAGACCCAACCCCGAACCCCAGACCCAACCCCAAACCCCAGACCCAACCCCGAACCCCAGACCCAAACCCAAACCCCAGACCCAACCCCGAACCCCAGACCCAAACCCAAACCCCAGACCCAACCCCGAGCCCCAGACCCAACCCCGAGCCCCAGACCCAACCCCGAACCCCAGACCCAACCCCGAGCCCCAGACCCAACCCCGAGCCCCAGACCCAACCCCGAACCCCAGACCCAACCCCGAACCCCAGACCCAACCCCGAACCCCAGACCCAACCCCAAACCCCAGACTCCCCCCCGAGCCCCAGACCCAACCCCGAACCCCAGACCCAACCCCGAACCCCAGACCCAACCCCAAACCCCAGACTCCCCCCCGAGCCCCAGACCCAACCCCGAACCCCAGACCCAACCCCGAACCCCAGACCCAACCCCGAACCCCAGACCCAACCCAGATCCCCAAAACCCAACCCCGAACCCCAGACCCAACCCCGAACCCAGACTCCCCCCCGAACCCCAGACTCCCCCCCCGAACCCCAGACCCAACCCCAAACCCCAGACCCAACCCCAACCCCCAGACCCAAACCCGAACCCCAGACCCAACCCCGAACCCCAAACCCAACCCCGAGCCCCAAACCCAACCCCGAGCCCCAGACCCAACCCCGAACCCCAGACCCAACCCCGAACCCCAAACCCAACCCCAAACCCCAGACCCAACCCCGAGCCCCAAACCCAACCCCGAACCCCAGACTCAACCCAGAACCCCAAACCCAATCCCAAACCCCAAACACAACCCAGAACCCCAGACTCCACCCGGAACCCCAAACTCAACCCAGAACCCACAGACCCAACCCCGAACCCAGACTCAACCCAGAAACCAAGACTCAGCCCAGAAACCCAAACCCAACCCAGAACCCCAGACTCCCCCCCAAACCCCAGACTCCACCCCGAACCCCAGACCCAACCCCGAACACCAGACTCCACCCTGAACCCCAGACCCAACCCTGAACCCCAAACTCAACCCCGAACCCCAGACTCCACCCAGAATCCCAGACTCAACCCTGAACCCCAGACCCAACCCAGAACCCCAGGCCCAACATAGAATCCCAGACTCCACCCAGAACCGCAGACCCAACCCAGAACCCCAGAATCCAACCAGAACCCCAGACTCAACCCAGAACCCCAAACCCCAGACCCCAGACCCAACCCCGAACCCCAGACCCAACCCAGAATCCCAAACTCAACCCAGAACCCCAAACCCCAGACCCCAGACCCAACCCCGAACCCCAGACCCAACCCAGAATCCCAGACCCAACCCAGAAACCCAAACTGAACCCCGAACCCCAAACTTAAACCTGAACCCCAAACCCAACCCAGAACCCCAGACCCAACACAGAACCCCAGACCCAACCCAGAAACCAAGACTCAGCCCAGAAACCCAGACTCAACCCAGAAACCCAAACCCAACCCCGAATCCCAGACCCAACCCAGAACCCCAAAACCCAATCCCAAACCCCAAACACAACCCAGAACCCCAGACTCCACCCGGAACCCCAAACTCAACCCAGAACCCCAAACCCAACCCAGAACCCCAGACTCCACCCAGAACCCCAGACTCAACCCAGAACCCCAAACTCAACCCAGAACCCCAAACTCAACCCAGAACCACAGACCCAACCCCGAACCCCAGACTCCACCCAGAACCCCAGACTCAACCCAGAACCCCAAACTCAACCCAGAACCACAGACCCAACCCCGAACCCCAGACTCCACCCAGAATCCCAGACTCAACCCAGAACCCCAAACTCAACCCAGAACCCCAAACTCAACCCAGAACCACAGACCCAACCCCGAACCCCAAACTCAACCTAGAACCCCAGAATCCAACCAGAACCCCATACTCCACCCCAAACCCCAGACTCCACCCCAAACCCCAGACCCAACCCTGAATCCCAGACTCAACCCAGAATCCCAGACCCAACCCAGAACCCCAAACTGAACCCCAAACCCCAAACTTAAACCTGAACCCCAAACACAACCCAGAACCCCAAACTCCCCCCCCAAACCCCAGACTCCACCCCGAACCCCAGACCCAACCCCGAACCCCAGACTCAACCCAGAACCCCAGACCCAACCCCGAACCCCAAACCCAACCCAGAACCCCAAACTCAACCCAGAACCCCATACTCCACCCCAAACCCCAGACTCCACCCCAAACCCCAGACCCAACCCCGAACCCCAGACTCAACCCAGAATCCCAGACCCAACCCAGAACCCCAAACTCAACCCTGAACCCCAACACAACCACAAATCCCAGACTCCACACAGAACCCCAAAACTCAACCTCAATCCTTAGGCTCAACCATGAACCCCAAACTCAACCCTGAACCCCAGACCTAATCCAGAACCCCAGACTCAACCCTAAACCCCAGACTCAACCCATAACCCCAGACTAAACCCCAAACCCAACCCCGAACCCCAAACGAAACCACAAATCCCAGACTCAGCCCAGAACCCTGAACCCCAAACTCCACCCCGAATCCCCAACTCAACCCTGAATCCCAAACCCAACCCGAACCCCAAACTCAACCACAAATCGCAGACTCAACTCAGAACCCCGAACCCCAAACTCAACCCTAAACCCTAAACTCCACCCCGAACCCCAAACTCAACCCAGAACCCGAAGACTCAACCCTGAACCCCAAACTCCACCCCGAATCCCAAACTCAACCCTGAATCCCAAACCCAACTCGAACCCCAAACTCAACCACAAATCCCAGGCTCAACTCAGAACCCCGAACCCCAAACTCAACCCAGAACCCCAAGACTCAACCCTGAACCTCAAACTCCACCCTGAATCCCAAACTCACACCCTGAATCCCAAACCTAACCCGAACCCCAAACTCAACCACAAATCCCAGACTCAACCCAGAACCCCGAACCCCAAACTCAACCCAGAACCCCAAACTTCACCCCGAACCCCAAACTCAACCCAGGACCCCAAACTCAACCCAGAACCCCA